>NW_016157227.1:140933-169236 GCF_001687245.7 Rhagoletis zephyria | reverse complement strand
CATCTGATGAGGCGGCTCTTGGAGTTTTCGAGAGAAAGATTCTGCGAAAGATTTACGGACCTTTACGCGTTGGTGATGGCGAATATCGCAGACGATTTAACGATGAGCTGTATGAGCTTTACAACGATATAGACATAGTGCAGCGAATTAAAATTCAACGGCTCCGCTGGCTTGGCCACGTCGTTCGAATGGACAGAAATGCTCCTGCTCTGAAAATATTCAACGCGGCCCGTGATGCTGGTAACAGAGGAAGAGGAAGGCCTCCTCTGCGTTGGAAAGACCAGGTGGAGAAGGACTTGGCTTCACTTGGCATTTCCAATTGACGTCAGTTAGCACAGAAGAGAAATGACTGGCGTGCTGTTTTGGACTCGGCCAAAATCGTTTAGGCGGTTACAGCGCCAATAAAGAAGAAGAAGAAGAATTTTATTAAAAAAGTCAACAGCAACAAATGCCGATTTTATTTCTACCGGAAAATGAAACCTTCTCTTTGCCCTCTACGCACAAACACTAAGAAGAGGGCAATGAGAAGGCAACATTTTTTGTAGAAAATAAATCACCATAACTGAAAGCAATGTTGAAAAATAGGTATGTTCCTTTATTTTCTCCAGTAAAAAAAATCCAACAGTAATATTTCGGCGACATGTCATCTGTTCTCTCATAAGAGAAACATATCCAGAATAGTACGCGAACAGAAAATTTGCAGAAACTTGCAAGTTAGACGAACAGCTGATAGAATTTTTGTTTATATTCAAAAGTGTAAAATTTAAAACGTACAAAACTAATCACAAAGTGTTATCCTGCCACAGTTTATTGATTAAACGAATAACTACTTTTCACAAGTTTAATAAGTCGTGATTTTGTGATTTGCGTAAATTCCTACCAACTATTTTTGATCAGCTGTTTTCCTGTTGGCAAAATCTAATAGCTTCCCCTCAAAATTAAATGTCACTTTGCTCTATTAATTTCCCCTGCTTTGCAAGTTTATTGCGTACGCGAACGCAAAACGCTGATAGTTTTTGATTACTTTCAATAATTAATAGGTACGCGAATGCAACTAATATAGAACTTATAAAAAAATTAATAAGAAATAAACGAAAATTCTGCTGGCCGTAGGACTCGAACCCACGACCTTGCCGCTCGTTAATTTGCATTACTGCCATCTGCCAAGGCACACTTTTGATCAGATCAACTGCGCCGTAAATCCGGATCAACGCTGCCGTCTGTGTTTTCTTTTAGACAGTGGGTCGTATAAGTTATACAATTTTAAGAAAAAGCAATTGCTGAGTTTTTGTGCATTCGGCCTATTATTATTATATTTATATATTGTATTTAATTGATTTGAAATTTTAAGAAAATATTTCCGAAACTTCATATTGTAAGAAAATTCAAAAACATAATAATTTGTTTTAAATTCAAGCCCATTTGGAAACCTCTGTATTTAATCAACTAACCGTTTATTTAACGTATTTATAAATCATAAATTCTAAATATTAAATGATATCTAGGTGTCACTTCCAATACTAAGTCTTGTGATTGCACTGGCCCTAATGCATTCCATGTCGCTGGTCACGAATGAAGACAAGTTAACACTAAATCTGCGCCATATTCAGCAAGGGATTATATTTGTTGATGGCTCCAATACCGACATCGTAAATATGTTAAAAACAGAAATTGAGAAATATGACGGCATCCGGATAGAACATCTCACTAACGAAAGAGGCGATAACATAACAGACCGTATGTATAAAAACTAATTAAAAAATACATGAATTAATCCTGGGGTATCAAATGCGAATTCAGTGTTGATAGATCTGCAATATGAAAATTTGGCATATTTTTTGGAAAATTACATCGGTGTTATTCAAATGACCAATAATGAAAATGGAAACTTGAACTTCAATATTTATTTTTCGGGTAACATATACCACAGTTCGGTAATTTTGATGAATTTAGTTGATGATACTATTGCGCAATGGAAAATGGGCGAATCAGGAGGCATCGAAACAACGTATACACCAATTAGAAGGTACAGTTTTCGAGCTTCACTTAAATTTTCTCATTTCATGAAAAATATAATTACAGATACCTTACGGATGTAAGCCCGACGCGTTTAGAATACTTCGCCGTAATAATGCCTATTGGTAAGGCCCTTCATATTAACAAAAAAATCTAAGTAAAATATAATTTTCTCGTAATTCATAAAAATATCTTACAGGGCTGTTCTTTAGCATATTTTTTTATGTGGCATTACCTTTTCATGAGAATGCAAGTGGTTTCAAGGAATTGCAAGCTATACCGCGAGCACTCTTCTGGGCTTCAAATTTTGCTTTTGACGCTATGCTGCACTTTACCGTCTGCCTGCTTCTGTTCCTATTGCAAGTAGCGCTGATGCCGACTGAATTGTATAATTTATCCGAGCAATTTGTCATTAATGCGTCTATATTTTTCTATGGGTGCAGTTATCTACCAATTTTATATAGTTTGGCAAATACCTTCCGTTCGATATCTACCATTTCGACGTATATGCTCTTCATGCTTATTGTATCAGGTTAATAATTTAAGCAAGCATTAAATTTTTGTGAAATATTAATTTACTTATGTCTCAAAACCCATTACAGCCATCATACCGCTTATAACATCTGGTAATATACGTGCTATGGAATATCATGAAGGTAAAATATTTATACTGCTGCTGCTGCCAGATTTCAACTTAAATCACCAATTACGGATCATTAATGAACGATTCTTGCTCACCCGCCGGAATGAACTCACATCTACATCTGGGTTGCCCACAGTGCTCAGTGTCAATACTTTCTTTTTTGAAGCCGTTATAGTTTCATTTATTGTTATGGTATGTAAATATATATTACATTTTAGAAATGTATGTAGGGGAAGTCGGGGTATTCTTGGACACACTTTTATTTTGGTCGAAAATTCCCAAAAAAAAATACTTTTTCTAAAAATTTAAAGCTTGGTTTTCCAGTACGAGAAATAGCCTTCCTTTTGGTATTAGCAGCTTGATCAAATTTTATTAAATTACGCATGTTATTTCAGTTGTCAAAAAAATTGTGTTTTTGCACTTTCGAAAAATCTCAGGGAAGTATTGGACTGTTTGTAAATCGATAACACATGACGAAAATTATTGGTGGAAAACATTTATTTGTGAACGAAAACGAAAGAAGACATCATAATTAATAGAATAAAGTGAAAAATTAAGATTAAAATTGTTCCGAGTCACAGTGAACACCCGGGTTTGCTCCGGCGCAATTCAAGTGAACACCTGGATCACAAACAATGCAATGGGCTATATTTCGGTGGTTTTCTTGTCTCGGCATATTTTTCTTGTAAATCATGCAGAAATCAATGTCTTCTTCCACATCAGTTTCGCCCGGAGATAGTATTTTCTGCATAGGTCAGCAACAATTGCAGTCGATGTCAAAACGGCCGATTTCGGGATTTTGCCGAAATCATTGATGCCTCCTTTTTTGCATAATAAAGGGGCATTTTGGCTAAACCAAACTTTATCGGCCCAAAAAAACTATTAGAAATTGCCGAAAAACTAATGCTGTGTGGAAATTATGCAAGAAAAATCCCTCAAACCCTCATTTTTCAAAATCGCGGCGTATAAGTAGGTAACACAATACCAACTTCATACAAAATCTATTCTGCGTCGGAGGCCTAAGCGTAAAAAAAACTAAATAAAAATTTTATAAAAAAAGAAAAAGAAAGTTCCGCTGCCCGACGACTCGGAATCGAACTCGCATCTCTCAACCAGCAGTCTAATGCTTTGCCCACTCGGCCATTGCGACGCAACGTGAGCAAAATGGCTTATATAAATGTCTATTGTTTCTTTTGCGAAGCGAGCTCACTCGAATTCAGTGATAGCATTTTTTTCGTATTCGTAGCAGGCATTCGAATTAGATTTTCTACGATGGATTCCGTGATAGCCCTGATTATAAATATATTTAACTTAGTTGGTTCGTCGAAAAATCTTGTCAAAATAACAAAATACTAAGTGAAAAATAAACGAAGTATCAAATTTCTATTTGCTATGGCAGCGAGATAACGGTATGTATTTGCGTTTCCAGAGTTTTTTCCCATCATACGGGAAAACGTATAATTTGTCCCAAATATACGGGATTTACAAAAATTTAACGGGACAAATGAGAAATAAAAGACTTGCTTTAAAAGTCCAACTACGAACCATACATATATTATTATTATTATTGTTAGTACGTCGGGTATACTCGCGCTGCGACCTGAAAGATCTGTGGTGCTAAACCCTAATTTTAGTCACTCCAACCTTAAGCTATGTGTAGTGGTGTAGTGGTAAGCAGTGCGCGCTTTCTCTCATCAGCACCTGGGTTCAAGCCCTGGTCAAAGCAACATCCCAAAAAATATAGAAAAAGGTTTTTTCTTAACAGCGGTCGTCCCTCGGCAGGCAATGGCAAACCTCCGAGTGTATTTCTGCCATGAAAAACAGCTTCTCATAAAAATACAATCGCCGTTCGGAGTCGGCGTAAAACTGTAGGTCCCTCCGCTTTGTGTGACAACATCAAGGCGCACGCCACAAGTCGGAGGAGAAGCTCGGCCAAACACTAACATATGTGTAAGCGCCAATCTATTATTATTATTAACCTTAAGCTATTCAAGAAATTAAGTACATTGGCGTGTTCCAAATCTTGGATGGAGAAGGCAATCGTTCCCTAAGGTGCATCAGTCTGCTATTCATGATACGCGGGCAGTCACACAGAATGTGCTCTGAGGTTTCTTCCGCCAGCCCACAGAACCTGCAGTCCGTCTTTACAGAGAGCCCCATTTTGTTCAGATGATACCTTAACTTGCAGTGTCCTGTCAGGTAGCCTGTAAGAGTCCTAAGACCCTCCCTGCTGAGTTCACGGAGTATTTCTGAGTTCCTCCTGGAAGGAGTTATGAATTTCTTTGATTGTCTCATTCTCTTTGACTTAAGTCAGTGGGCAGCAATCTGAGTTTCCTCCCAACTCCTAAGCAGTCCTGCAGTGTATCCTCTAGATGTACCACAGAAAGGCTCGAGACCATGCATACGCGTTTGGGCTCCACGTTTTGCGATATAGTCAGCCCTTTCGTTTCCTTCATACCCTTCATGCCCAGGGACGAACCACAGCGTAACTCTATTATGGGCCCCTAGGCTATTCAGAAGAGTATTACACAGGGACCGTAACAGTTATAACTTTTATTATAAAAATCACTTTTTAATCGTTATTAACTGAGTTTTATTTTTTGCTCAAAACATAACGATTATTTTTTGAGTTTATTTTTTACTCACAAAATAATCGTTATGTTTTGAGTTTTATTTTTTGCTCGGAAAATAATCGTTACGTTTTAAGTTTTATTTTTCGCTCAGAAAATAATGGTTAAGCTTTAAGTTTTATCTTTTGCTCGGAAAATAATCGTTATTTCTTGAGTTTTATTTTTTGCTCAGAAAATAAAACTTAATTTTTGCGTATGCGTATGTGCATGCGTGAATAGACAGGGGCCGGCTGCATTGAACTTTTAACGCCACTGTGGAGTGGGTAATGAAAATACAGAGAGCAAGATACAAGGGCAGAAACAAAGACAAGGGCAACGACAAAACCACAGACACAACCTATATTGAGGATCAAGCCAATGATAAAGATGAAGAACAGGACAAAGTTAAAGATAAATAAAAAGACAAGGATAAAGATAATGATGAAGATCTAGATCAAGATGAAGACAAAGATGAAGATGAATATGGTGATGAAGATGATGTTCAGCTTCATTTTCATCTTCCCCTTCCCCTTCCTCTTCCATTTCATCTTCATTTTCATCTTCATCTTCATCCCCATCTTTATCTTTGTCTTCATCTTCATCATTATCTTTATCCTTGTATTTTTATTTATCTTTAACTTTGTCCTGTTCTTCATCTTTATCATTGGCGTAATCCTTCAATAAAGGTTGTGAGTGTCTGTGGTTTTGTCCTTGCCCTTGTCTTCGTTTCTGCCCTTGTATCCTGTTTCTGTTGAAAACGCCGCAGTGGCGTTAAAAGTTCAATGCAGCTGCACCCTGTCTATTCACGCATGCGCATATGCATACGCAAAAATTAATTTTTATTTTCTGAGGAAAAAATAAAAGTCAAGAAATAACTATATTTTCCGAGCAAAAAATAAAACTAAAAACGTAACGATCATTTTCCGAGTAAAAAATAAAACTTAGATAGATATTCAGTTGAGGGATGCACTGCGACCAGGAGATCTATTGTGCCCTCTTGCTCCTTACAGCACCTCGATCAGTCCTAACTCCCTTAGGAAACCCAATAGATCGTTGGGTGACATCGAGTGCATGTGATTCGGCTGCTGGCTTAGTGACCTCAGGTATTTCTCTCTTCTCCTCGCCACTGCGTCGCATTTGAGGATTATGTGCTCGGAAGTCTCAGCGGTCCTATCACAGAAACGGCATGAGTCAGTGGACCAGATCCCGAGTTTGTGTAGGTGACTTCTCAACCTGCAATGACCTGTTAATATACCTGTTAAGATTCTTAGTTCGTTCTTTGGGAGGTTAATAAGTTTTTCATATCTTTTCCTATTGTATCCCCCCAATAGCTTCTTTGCCTGGCGCTGCCCAGTGGTTTGGTTCCAGTGCAGTTCTCTTTTTATTCTTTCTTCTCCTCTAAGCTCTTCTTTGACAGTGTGAGGTCCTATTGCAAAGAAGGGCTCGGGGCCTATTGGTGTCGTTGCTGCCGCCTCCCTGGCGAGCCTGTCTGCTTCTTCATTTCCCTCTATGCCCTTGTGGCCTGGGACCCATAAAAGGAGGACCCTGTTGTTATCTGCTAAGGCATTTAGTCTTCCGACACACTCAAGAACTAGTGCAGACTTGATTTCATACGAGTGAAGAGCCTTGAGTGCGGCTTGGCTATCGCTTAGTATCAGGATATTTTCATTGCGATATCCTCTCTGAAGATTAATCGCTGCACACAGACTGATGGCAGGAACCTCTGCTTGAAATATGCTGGGAGTCTGTCCATGGGGACAGCGATCTTTGATCTTGGACCGAAGATGCCTGCCCCAATGCCCTCTGATGTTTTTGAGCCGTCTGTGTACCAAATTATAGGGTGCAGCTGGGAGTATTTCTGGATGTTAGCGTCAGTCCAGCTTGCCTCACTCCCTAATTCTATTTTGAAGTTCCTTTCGAAGCTAATAACTCTGCCGACATCATCTCGTGGGAATCGGGTAATAGGGATCAGTTCCCGAAGAGATTCCATGTTACGAGATGATACTACCTTCTCTTTACCCCACCCTTCTTTGGTGAAGTTTATAAGGGATCGTTTAGCTGCCTGCTCTATGCTAATGTGCAGTGGCGTGAGCTCAAGAATAACCTCCGTTGCTGCCGTAGGGCAGGTGCACATTGCGCCTGTGATACACACACACGCGAGACGTTGTAGTTTCGCGAGTGAGCGCCTCACAGTCACTAGGTTGGCTCTTGAGCCCCAGGCCACCGCTCCATAGGTTATCATTGGTTTGACAATCATAGTATACATCCACCTGAGTATCCGAGGACTGCAGCCCCAGGATTTACCTGCAAGGTTTTTGCATACCATAATTGCCCTTGTGGCTTTGGATGTCATCATGTCGACGTGTTTCTTCCATGAGAGTTTTGCGTCGAGCGTGATGCCCAAATATCTCACTTCGGAAACAGTGTTGACCTCTGTGCCATCCAGGGTTATGGTACTCATTCCTGGTAGGGTTCTTCTTCGTGTGAATGGGACAATGGCTGTTTTCGTTGGGTTTATATTGAGACCCACACTTACACACCACTTCCTTGTTATTCTTAATGCCCTTTGAATTATGTCACATAAGGTACTCTCGAATCTCCCTCTTACTATTATGACTATGTCGTCCGCATATCCCTGACATCGGATTCCATTGTCTGATAGCGTTTGAAGGAGTTCGTCTACTACTAGGCTCCAGAGGAGGGGGGATAATACCCCTCCCTGTGGGCAACCTTTTGTGGTCTTTAGCTGTATGGAGCTATTCCCCACGGTGGTCTGTGCTATTCTAGTTCGACGCAGCGCTTCTATCCATCTTCGAATGGGTGCCTGTACGCCTCTCTTCTCTAGTGCCAGACTTACAGCCTCATGTGAGGTGTTGTCGAAAGCTCCTACTATATCAAGGAAGGCACAGAGCACAATTTCCTCACAGTCGAAAGCACTCTGGATTTCTGTTGTTAGTTGGGACAATGCTGTCTCGGTGGATCTACCTGCTCTGTAGGCGTGTTGGCTGCAGTGTAGTGCCCTGCCCTGACCTTCAGAGTGTTCGACCGAATTTCGTTATCAATAATTTTCTCCATCGCCTTCAGAATAAAGGACGTTATGCTAATTGGCCTAATTGGCCTAAAAGATTTGGCAAGGGAGTAATCTCTTCTTCCTATCTTTGGAATAAAAGTTACCCGGGCTCTTCTCCAGTCTGTCGGGATGTAGGCTAGGGCTAGACTATCCTTCATTAAACCTACTAAATGTGGGATGACCAAGTCCTCCCCCCGTTGTAGCAAAGCCGGATAGATACCGTCCACACCTGGGGACTTGTACGGATCAAATGAGCTCAACGCCCACTCGACGCTGGCCCTCGAGAAGATTTTCCTCGCAACACCCCAGTCGGATGAGGTTGGTCTAAATGTCCGAACAGGTATTTCCATGATCCGGTCGGATGTATCCCGAAAGTGTGTGGAGAGTAGGACACGTGCTCTTTCTTCCTCGCTGCCAGTGTACGTGCTATCCGGCAGCTTGATTGCTAGTTGGGTCTCTATCCTGTCTTTTGCTAGGGCTTTATGCAATCTTGCCGCTGCAGGAGTGGAAGTTATATTCTCGCAGAAGCTTCTAAAGCTCTCCCTTTTTGCTTTCCTTATCTCTTTATTGTATGTGGTTACGCTCGTGGTGTAGTCCCCCAGCACCCAGTTCTTCTGGCTAAATTCAATTTCTTCCGCACATCTTTCCTGAGTGCTGAGAGGTCGTGAGACCACCACGGAGTTTTTGCGTGATTGCCGGGTTTCGGTTTGGGTACCCGGCAGCTACTGTTGACGGCATCTAATAAGACGCCGTTGAGCCTGTTAACCCTATCCTCTAACTCCATACAATCTATCGCTCTGCTTTACGATCAAGGTTTTGTAGGTTCGTTTCAAGCACAGCTCTGAAATTGCCCCAGTTTGTGTTTCTTGGGTTCTGTCTAGGTATCCTTTCTTTGGCACCTGCCCCCACAACGAACTGTATTATCCTGTGATCCGACAGGGACGGCTCCGAGGAGACTGCCCACTGCGAGATCAGATTTTCAGACAGTTTGTTGCAGAGGGTTATATCTAGTACTTCCTCCCTGACTCTTGTAATAAATGTTGCTCTATTGCCGACATTACATATATTTAAGTCGTTGCCTACAATAAATTCTAAAAGTGACTCACCCCTGCTGTTAGTGTCCGAGCTACCCCACTCCTCATGGTGCGTATTTGCATCACATCCCATGATTAGATGGAGTCCCTTCTTCCGGCAGTGGTCTATCAGCTTCTGTGCCTCCATCGGGGGAATGTTATTGTTGTCTCCCGGGAAATATGCGGCAGCGAAGACGATGTCTATCATATACGTAATACTTCTATATTGGCAGTAAGCTAACTTCTCAATTTATCTGGGCTACGATCATAGTGGGCTGGTCGGGCATCTCTGCATCGGCTCGCCAATGTCTGAGAGCCTCAGCTCGCTCTCACTCCTGCCGTCTAGCTCGAGCTTTTGCATGTCCATCCCCTCCATCAACTCCTGAGTTGTTGGTAGAAGTGAAGGGAGGACTGCTGGTTGCTGCATCTCTTCGCCAGGAGTGATATTGCTCTCAGACGAGCTCGGCTCCAGGTTTGCGTGTTCAGGTTGTTCTGCGCCCTGGTCTACCTGCATTACTTCCGCTGCAGTCGCGCTGTCGCCCGTGGACTTATGTCTCCAGGGTTTCATCGCAACACTGCCAAACCTGAAATTTAGACCGAAGCCGTCCCGTCTAATGCTGTTAAACGATTCCTCGTCGATACCTACGTTCAGACGTAGGCCGGTGTCTTCGATGGAGCTGTTAATGATTCGCCATCTCAAGGCATTAAGCCCCTCGTTTTGACCCCTCAGCAGCCCGATCGCATATTCTGGAGACTTGTCCGCGCCCCTTGGTAGGAAGACCGTCAAATTGTGGGTCGGCGGAATGTCGTCTCCTCTCTTCGTGCATAGGGGTGGACCTTGCCACCCTTCTAGGTTACCTGCCACGTTTTTCAGCCACATGGCCGTACTCTCGTCCTTGCAGTCCACAAGGAGCATACCTGGCCTGAAGTAGACGCCGAAAAACGCCAACGGATGCATCCATCCCTTAAACACCTCATCCATGATGACGACTTGGAGGGTTGTCAGGTCGTCTGCGCTCAGCGATACCGCGGGGTAGTTCACAGGCAATACCGCCATTCGGATTCCCCTGAGGGTATCCGAGTAGCTAGGGTTTTGCCTTTGTCCACCCGGCGGTGCCGCCGATTCGGAGCCGACCTGCGGCTCTCTCGGCCCTGGTGCTGATGGGTCATGGTTCTGCCGAAGCTTCTTGCTAGCGTTTTCCCCAGGCGTTAGCTGCCCGCTTCTCCGCTTTTCGGCGGGCGTGGTTCTGCTTTCGGTTGTTGACCCGCTTTTCCCTTCTTTGGCGGGCGCGGTTGACTGCTTACTGGTTGGCCGGCTTCTCCGTACATCGACCGGCGCGGTTTCAGCTGCTTTCTTTCCGAGTGCGGTGGTTTCTTGAGCTGTTTGTTAACCCGCTTCTCCGCTGTTTCGCGGGCCCGGTTTTGTGCTGGCCTACTCGCTTATGCTGCCTCTCTTCGTCGGTTTCGGGTACGTGCAAACTTCCCCGATTTCGGTCATCAGTTCTCCCGCTTCTCCACTTATTAGCGGGTGCGGTTTCGCGATGGTGCTGCTTGCTGTCGTTCTGCTTAGCAGACTCCAACTCCTCTACGTGCCGGATTGCTTCTAGTCGCGCAACCTCGGGTTTTGCCTTCTTGCAGGAATCGGAGGTACCATTTGACTGCTGCACCGCTCAGCACATGCCTCCTGTGGTCATTTAATGCCCCTGGTCTACCCGACGGTTGTACTGCTGGTGGCTTGCAGCGTCGATTTTTCTTCTTGATTTTGTGCCAACGCTTTTACGAACTAGACCTGGAGCGGTCTCGTGCCGACGACCCGCTGGACCCGTGCCCGGACGGAGATCTAGATTAGGTTCGCTTCTCTTGAGGATCAGAAGAGGTTGCCTTCTCGGGAGTGGGGGAGTGCCGCTTTCTCGGAGGAAGTGCATGTTCCCTATACCTCCCATCGCTTGTAGAGGGCTCGTCATCCGACCTCGCATGCTCGATAAACAGGGCCATCTCTTCTGCCGTTGTGTTGCTGTTTTTTTGTTGTTTTTATTGATTTTGTTGTTGTTTTCGCTCATCTTGTTCTTACGACCACCTGCTCGTTACGGCAAGCGCAGTAGTCTCAAATTTATGTATGGGAACTCAGTCGTCGACCGCGGTAGAGCCCTGTGCAGCGGCAAGGCCACAGTTACTCCCCAAGGCGGCCCGGTGTTGAGGAGGCGCCGTTCGAATACAGCCGATTGTCCTCCTGGCTGCAAATCGTCCAATGGGCACGGTGTCGCGTTATACCCTGGATTAGGAGGTGGCAGTTCTTGGTCACTGTTGCCCTAGCCTGGAAAGAGGGTAGCGCAGACGCGACAAGAGCGGCTGCGTTACCCCAGTCCAAGGGAGGACTTATGTTGATTCAGCTAAGCCCCCGCACCAACGGCAAGGTGCCTGCCCCAGCGGAGGAAAATAAAACTTAAAACGTAACTAGTAAAAAAACTAAAACGTAAAATAAAACTTAAAACGTAACTATTATTTATAAAATTAATTTTAGAACATAACGATTATTTTCTGAGTAAAAAATAAAACTCAAAAAATAATGATTAAACTTGATTTTTATAAGTAAAAATTAAAAAATAAAAATCAGTTCCGCTGTAGGTATTCCGAGTAGTTAGAAATATATTGGTGTACTCTTTATGCACGCAGCATCTCTCTTTCAGTGTGATTTTTTGAGCAGAAAATTTCAAAAGTAATCGTTGTTTGCGGTCCCTGGTTTTACAACTGTCCACAAGCCTTGATGTCGGTCTAAATGAGTCTAAGGCCCTTAGTGCTGCCTGACTATCCGAAATAATATTTATTCTGGCCCCGTTTGTCCTTCTCCGAAGACATTCTCGAACACAGACCTCAATTGTGAAGACATCCGCCTGGAATATGGTTGGGTATGAC
This sequence comes from Rhagoletis zephyria, assembly GCF_001687245.7. NCBI lineage: Eukaryota > Metazoa > Arthropoda > Insecta > Diptera > Tephritidae > Rhagoletis > Rhagoletis zephyria. The sequence goes on along the minus strand of NW_016157227.1, from coordinate 156,912 downwards.
CCCATCAGCACACTTTTCTGGAACCTTGGTTCAAGCACGCCTGCCCCAGTACTTCCGTCTTCCATCTTTGATCCATCGGTATACCATACTTGGGACCCTTTGTCAATCATAGATATTATCGCTTTACAGCAGTCCCTTTCAGGAATTCTAACCTTGCAGGGCTTGTCAAAGGATAACTTCAGTAGCATGATATCAGTGAGATTGATAGCGGGATCATCCATAAAAGGCTTGAGGATCTCCTAGTGACCCCAAAGATCCATACTCTTCATGCTGATTACATTGGGCAGCCGTAGGGCACTCCAGCAGGCCTCCTTTTCTATCAGAATAGATAGAGGAGATATGCCTGTAATTATACCGAGGGCATAGCTCCTTCGATGGCCACACAGATCAAGCGGTATAGCTTGCTCAAGGTGGCACCCGCACTTGCTTGCTTTTTTTTGGCCACCAGGCCAGTGCCGCATATGTGACAACAGGTTTCTCGACCGTACTGAAAGACCAATACGTTGGTTTGGGTAATATTCCCCAAGTTTTACCATGGAGTCTCTGGCAGGCATAAAATGCCCTTGTAGCCTAGTTGGTAACGTTAAGGAGATGTGAGTTCCCATTGAGCCTTTTGTCCAGACTTACCCCTAGATACTGCGGCTGTTCTGAGAACTCAATTTCTGGCCCTGCCAAGGTGGGTTTAGTCAAGTTGACTTTCCTTCTTTTGGTAAATTGGACAACGGTGGACTTCTGCGCGTTTATTGACAATCCCTTTGAAGCACACCAGTCTTCCGTTAATCTGAGCGCAGCTTGCAATCTGGAACAAATTGTGTCCTCATGCGCGCCGACAACGTAGATGACTGCTGCTACAACAACAACATCACTAGGTCATCTGCATATCCATATGCCTTGAATCCATTGCCATTTAACTTTTCGAGGAGTTCGCCAACAACCAGTTTCCAAAGTAGGGGCGATAAGACTCCACCTTGAGGACAGTCACGGGTGGCAGTTACTGCTTGCCTACTGTCCGCTAGTTCCGCTATTATAGTTCTGGATTTCAACATGCTTATGATCCAATCCGTTAGAAGGCCAGGAATATCCTTTCGTATCATAGCTGTCGATATTGCTTCTTAAGACGTATTGTCGAAAGCACCTGATATGTCCAGGAATGCACACAAAGCTATCTGTTTATACCGCAATGCCTTTTTAATAACTTGAGTTGGGCTATGTATTGCAGTAATAGTAGATTTGCCTATCTGATATGCGTGTTGACTCTGACATAGAGGCTTATTCCTGATAAAGTTATCTCTTATGTGAAAGTCAATAAGTTTTTCTAATGTCTTTAGTAGAAAGGAAGTGAGGCTAATTGGCCTATACGCCTTTGGAAGTTGTGCTGAGGTTTTCCCTACTTTAGGTATAAAGACCACTTTGACTCCTCTCCATGTTGTTGGTATGTGAGCAAGTAAGAGACTTGCTCTCAGCAATCTAACTAGTGGCCCAGATATTGAGACCAAGCTCTGCTGCAGCAGCCATTTGGGCCAGGGGATTTAAATGCACTTAAGGTTGAAATGGCCCACGATGTCTTTTCTACACTGACGATTCTTCATGCTAGGCTTCTTGTCCTCTTTTTTGCGTACACAGCCTTCGCCATGTTTGTTGAAATACATGTGCCTTGGGGAATTATCCCGGGAAGTGGGTTTCTAAAGGAAGCCTGCTGGTTTCTTCCGGGGTGCCAGTGTAGGTACCATCTGGGTTTTTTGCAAAGTGCATAGGACGTTGAAATGAACTAGTTTAAGGGCCTTCTAAAGGCGATGCACCTCTGGAAGAGAGGAAATACTCTCGCAGTGCTCACGCCACGTAGCCCTTTTAGACCTTCTGAGCTCATAGTTGTAAGCGGTTAGGGCTGACTTGTAGGCGATCCAGTCACCTGTTGACCTTGCCCAATTGAAAAGCTTGCTGGCTGTTTTCCCAAGTTTCCCGAGAGAATCGTTCCACCAAGGGACATCCCTTTATGGCTTCTTGGTTCTCAGTGGGCAGCTCTCTTCAAAAGCTTGTTTGAGGACAACTTGGAACTTTCTCGCCTCGTCCTCAAGTTCATAGACGGATGAAATTGGTGCCGTGGAACTATTCCTTCCCGCTCTATGTAGAGGCGAAAGAGTTCCCAGCTTGTTTTTCTGGGATTTCTGTAAACATGTGTTGTTACTCTTTGGGCTTCTATATCGAATCGAATATGCCGACATAGATACCTCATTTGAGACATGCCAGTTTGAGATAAAGGTCGACAAGCTAGTTGATAAAATTGTCAAATCTAGAACCTTTCCTCTTATAGCATTGACAAAGGTCGGCTCATTATCCCGGTTAAGAATAAATAAATCGTTAGTGATAAATTCAAGATATTACTCACCTCTAGAATTGGTGTCCGAGCTACTCCATTCACACTGATGGGCGTAGGCACTTTAGTCCATACAGCAGCTAAATCCTGTTGTGGCAACTCTGAAATGGGAACAAAAGTCATGTTATTATGTACTAATAGAACCGCTCTTGGCCTGCAGTATGTGGTGTCGTAAATTATCTTACCATCACAGTCGTTTAGGCCTTTAATAGCCCCGACGAAAACCCACGGTTCTTGGATGAATGCGACATCCAAGAGTTCCGTTTTGAACCTCCTGCATAAGACGTCAGAGGCCGCCTTTGCAAGCACGTGATGTGCCTAGGCCGATCTCTTGGGTTTGTCATTTTTCGGCTTTGAAGCCCGCTTGTCCATCTTTTTCCTCCCCTCGACCTTGTATCCGATTCGCATTTAACGGAGGTCGGAAGGATGGCTGGAAGGTACCCTCTTCTCCGTGCCAGGAGTGTCTTTTGAGCAGCAGGGCCGCTCTATGGACTCCTGAAGTGGTGCTTTTTCTTTCTCCGCTGCCCCTGACTACTCTGAAGGTAACCCTTGCAGTGCTTTGGGTACGTCCTTGGAACCACAAGGTCCCACTTCGATACAAGCACTTTGTGCAGTGGAGGAGGAACTGGCTTTAGCAAGTTGGGTACCCTTCGGGTCTGACGACACAGTCGTCTTCCCCTTTTAATGCACCCTGCCATAGCCATAATTGACTAGGTATCCCAGCCTGTCAAGGGTCTCCGCTGAGTGCGGGTCGACCGCTAGAGTGTGCTCAGTGGTGGGTCCTTTCTGTACCCTGTGGAGCATTCTCCAGCTACCTACCCGCAGCCTTTCGTTCTGACCCTCGACAAGGCGAAGGATACTGTCCACTGGAGTGATTGATGGCTCCGGAAAGTACCCAACATAGACACTGGGTTTGGCCACGTCAGTGGCGTTCATTGCCACAATTTCCGCGCCCTTCCAGGGTTTCACCGTTTGGGATACCTTGCGCAGCCACTCCAGCGTTTCAGCGTCTCCGTAGCCAATTGACATTCATCCCGGGCGGAAGGTGCAACCGCTAAACTTGGGCTTCACAGAGCCCTCTCGCTGTCGCCTCACCTCCAGGATGGCCGCCTGAATGGCCTGTAGTTGGTCTAAGGACCAAAGTGTTTTAGGGTACCCTTTAGGGAGAAACCCTAACCTAACCCCATTTCCAATGTCCTCCTGACAGGTCGGCGCCTTTGTGAAATGGGCAAAAGTCCCCTTGGCACTAGGTTTCTTTGGTCCCAGATGGACCCTTTTGTCAGCTGGACCTAGTTTCCGTTTGGGAGAGTTCTCCTCCGGGGAAGATGTAAGGTTCACCGATCGGTTCCTCTTAAGCTTTGTGCCAGCCAGCAAAGTCAGTTCGGCCTTTTATTTTGCCATCGGAATAATGGCTAGCCGTTTGGCATCGCTTTCGCTGACACCTCCGGATAGGTAGAATTTGGGGCGGTTTTTACCTGCTCCAGAGAGTTTTCTTTTAGGAGTACAAGCTTCCTCCTGCTGTGACGATAAGAGCGCCTCTTCCTCATCTGTGGGTATTTGGATGTCGTTGCCATTTGAACCAAAGCCCATGTTGGCAATATCGACATCCATTGCCACCGGGTTGCTGAGAAGGCCGTTTGGATCAAAGTCCATTTCGTCGATTGCAGCGTCCCGAGAGGGTTGAGCGCCTTGACCGTTTGGATTTGCACCCAGTTCGTTCGCTGCGATCGCGCTTTGTTCAGTAATCTCGTTGGGCATCGCGTGCACCTCTGCGACTGCTGACTGTTGTCCACTGTTAGAGGGCACAGGGATTTTATTTTTTTTTCAGTTATTTGTGTTTCTTCCATAGAATCCCACGAGTAAGGGGGAAGACAGAGGTCATCCGAGGCAGAGCCCCGGTACCCTACCCCGGAAAGACTAAATAAAACCAGACGGCGCCACGTGACTGGAGTACGCCGTAAAAAGACACACTAACGTAGGGCCATTCAGTCCGCAGGCACGGCCCGATTAACACCTGGACTTACGGGTTTTATCGAGTTCTCGCTTGATCCGCCATATTCAGTAAAAGCAGGGGCACTGCTCGTAGGGTGTGACTCTTCGGGTGTATGGTCGGTCTTGAGCCATCGACAGCCCCTGATCCAGAGGGCTGCATCACTTGTGAACCTTGACCCCCAACCATATATTAACAAAGGTGATCCATTTCATTGAATTAATGTTCAGATTAGTTATAAGCTTATGATAAATTTCGTTTATTTCATGACAACACTTTAATTTATACAAAAATTTGCATGTACGTAGACATATAATTGACAAACCCATAAAAACAAATTAAAAGATACAGTTGCGGTCAAAGTAATAGCAGCAAAATTCAAAATGATGTTGTTGGCAACTTATCTTTATTTATTTATTGTTAATATTTTTATTTAAAATATTGGTCGATCGATATCAGATACCACATAAATAAAAGTTTCAAAGCTGGCACAAAGTTCGCAAAGTTGCAATATTGTTTACGGATGATGTAAAGCTTTACCAGAAAATTCGACATACAAACGATAGAACGATATAGAAAATCTATATTCATGGTGTATAGTTAACCACTTACACTTGAATATTTCAAAGTGTTGTGTCGTTTCTTACACCAAAAAGACGATACCAATCAATTTTGATTACGAAATAAATCATATAAAATTGTGCCAAAAAAATACGATCAAGGACCTGGGTGTAATCTTTGATTCGAAATTAACTTTTAACTTTTAGCTTTTATCAAAAGCATTCTCAATGATCGGCTTCATACGCAGGAATACCAAAGATTTCTCCGATCCAGTGACACTTAATTCACTTTACGTATCACTCGTGCGAAGTCTTTTGGATTATTGTTGCATAATTTGGAACCCGTTTTATAAAGCTCATGAGAACAAGATCGAGAAGGTGCAAAAAGTTTTCACAAGGTTTGCATTATGTAGATTACAATGGCCTGATGGTTTACCTAACTACGTGGGACGGCGTAAACTGATTGGTCTGCAAAACGTCTCCGAAAGAAGAATCTATTTTTCGATTTTATTTCTATATAACGTGGTCAATTTAAGAATAAACTGTGCTGATATATCGGCTTTATTTAATCGCTACGCTCCTACTTACGAGCTACGGCGCGTTCGCCCTTTTCAAGATAATGTAGTACATAAAACGAATTACTCTTATTACGAACCTCTTGCAAGATGCATTCGTTCATGCCATAATCTTGCACTATAGCTAAATTTCAACCAGAGCCTATATAAATTCAAATAAGACCTTTTTAAATTTTTGAATTAATTTGTAATAGTCTGTAAGAATATCTCTGTAGACGAATAATAATAATAAATTGAACTTAAAAAATGTTCATCAAAAATTTCGATTTTTTAAAGTGAAAGTTCCATGTCGCTAAAAGCTACCATTGATTTTTTATTTTTATTTTATTTTTTTTTGTGCAGGGTGTTGCACATTTTCTTCCATATAAAAGTAAGTTTTGTTCATATGTTATATGAAAGAAAATTCGCATAATTCAGATAAAAAATACATAAAAAATTCTAAAAAATCAACGGTATTTTTTAGCTATATTTCTTTTACAGAGTTGCTTGCAATAATGCTGCTAGTGACTTACTCACAAAAGCCGCATTAAAGCATGACCATGTTGAGTAGAAGTTTACAAGTTGAAATGAATAATGAAATTGTCGAAAATTCGGGAAAAATCTTGTACCGGCGGAACATTTCAAATTTAATGCAAAATACGGGACGTCCCGGCGTACGTACATATACAAACGTCGAGTGCTCAATGGAAAGTGAGCTTAGCATGAGACGAATTGATGACAGTTGGTTGAAACTGTCAAGCATTACTAGGGGGAAAAATATCTTGCGCTCCAACAATACCCCGTAGCCAAGAATTCCCCGACTTCCACTATATATAAAAATATATTTATTTACATATGTATTAAACATGCAGACGATCTTTGTGGGCTTACTGGAAAATAAATATAAATGTGAACAAGTCAAACGACTCTTTAAATGCTATCGATGTCGACAGATTACTGTGAACAACACCGCAAGCATCGACGTTAAAGAAGAACTAATAACAATTGAGAAAACGACGATTGCTGAGATTTTGAATGGTATGTGTTTAATTTAGTTTTACAAACTAATATTTATTGTGCAACTTTTATAATGTTTATAGAAAACACAGAAAACAATTACCCTTTAATCGTTCATGATTTATACAAATTCTATGATGATAAAGTTGCAGTATGTGGCCTGAATTTCGTGGTAAAAAAACAGGAGTGCTTCGCTTTACTGGGCGTCAACGGGGCGGGTAAAACTTCAACCTTTCAGATGATCACTGCAAATATGACCATTACGGGAGGCACCATAAAAATTTATGGCGTCGATATTATAGGGAATGAGTCAAAATATCGTCATCACTTTGGTTATTGCCCACAAACCGATTGTTTAAACGAATTTATGACAGCATATCAAATTTTATACTACATGGCGAAGTTACGTGGCATATCTGATTCGTCAAGAGCAAATGATGAAGTCTTGTATTGGCTGCAGCAGTTAGATCTTAGAAAGTACAAAGACGTGGATGTGCGCCATTATTCCGGCGGAACTAAGCGCAAATTAAACGCTGCAATGGCAATGGTAATATTAACTATTATATCGTCGTCATCGCTGCAAATGGTCCGTAATGATTTTTTTAAAGCTGATTTTTTAATAACCAAACTAAGACTCAATAGAAAATGAAGTTGTTATGTTAATTTTAAAAGGTATTTGCTTCGTCTTTATGACCTTTTGTAATGATGTCGACGACATGTTCATTAGTCGGATTTAATACAAATTTCTTTAGATTGGAAGTCCTTCACTAGTATTGTTGGATGAACCAACCACAGGAGTGGACCCAGAATCCCGCCGATTTCTGTGGAAATGTATAAAGGACTATCAAAACCGTGAAAAAACTGTTGTACTTACCTCTCACAGGTAACTAAACTATTACCCTGCCCACCTTTAGTTCATACACTCCACACTTTTAGTTCATACAGTCTTTAAGCAGAAATATTTCAAAGTAGATGAACTAAGGGTTGGCAGGGTGGTATTTGAAAAGCAGCATCTCAGCTTCAATTTATAGCGATTCGACAGAAGTAGTTACCCGTTTTTAATGCAGTTTAACTCGAGACAAATTTAGCATACACTCCACACTTTTAGTTCATACAGTCTTGAAGCAGAAATATTTCAAAGTAGATGAACTAAGGGTGGGCAGGGTGGTATTTGAAAAGCAGCATCTCAGCTTCAATTTATAGCGATTCGACGGAAGTAGTTACCCGTTTTTAATGCAGTTTAACTCGAGACAAATTTAGCATATCTTAATTCAGCTGTTCATAACATAACAAGCGAGGTGATTTCAAAAGTGTTCATGATATTGTTTCAGGAGTAAGTGTAACATAGTATTACAGCGATTTATTTTATGTTTTCTAATTTAATTTCGCCGCTGTGGCTTAGTGGTTAGAGGTGCGTACTACCACTCCGTAGGGCCCAGGTTCGATTCCTGGCCGAGCAACATCTAAATTAGAAAAATATTTTTCTAAGAGCGATCGGCAGGCAATGGTAAACCTCCGAGTGTATCTCTGTCACAAAATATCTTCTCATAAATCCACTTACCGTTCGGAGGTGGCGTAAAACTGTAGGTCCCTCAAATTGTGTATCAACATCAAGACGCACACCACAATTTGGAGGAAACGCTTCTTAAACCACTTAGCAAAAGTGCAAGCGTGGGAATATTATCATTATTAATTTCATTTCAAGCAATGGTGCAATAAGGTAGACATACACTCAGAAAAAAGTCAGCTAAATATATTTCTCTCAACGCATGATTTAGTAATAATGTAACTATAACCAAATCATGTGTTTAGAGAAACATATTTAGTAGACGTAACTAAACTCTTTTCCCAGTGTACATACGTCCTTTATTGTACAACAAAGAGGTATTCCAACCATTCATGATGCAGTTTTCAGCCTTTGAATAATAAGGTGCAACAAAAAAAAACATATAATAGTGTAGGTTGTAGGCAGGGTCGAGTACAACAAATATCGAGCCCTAACCGCCAAAATAACGTAAGCGACATTTTTTTCGAAGTTTTATTTTTGATGCAGAAATGCATCTAGATGCTCTAGGAATATTTCTGAATCAAAAATAAAATTTTGAAAAAAATGTCGTTTACGTTATTTTGGCAGTTAGGGCTCGATATGTTTTATTTATCAAAAAGTATATTTTATTCGAATAAATTGATACTTCACATAATTGCATAAACCTTGTCGAATTAAGCAATTTAAGTAGAAATACGGTCTTGAATTTATATTTGTGTATATACTGGAGGCGGCCGCTGTGGTGTAGTGGTAAGAAGTATGCGCTACCAATCCGCAGGGCCTGTGTGCAAGTCCGGTTCAACCCAACAAGCTTCATTCTATGGCTTAATTCATGGCAAATAAGATTCCCTATATCTCTCTTACGCAAACCCTCTAGGAATGGCAGCTACTTTCATTTTGGTCCTTTTTGACTACAAAATGTTTTTTTAAATTGATTATATCTTTTGGTGTGGATGTCACACGCTTAAAAAATTTGATTCATTCAAGACGACATTAAATACTCAAAAGACAAATATAATTTTGTTTTCCTTTTTATTAGTTACTTCGCACGAACAAGAGTTGTTGCAAAATACTGAATCAAAAATTATTTGTTTTATCTGACGCCGTTTATTGTTGGATGACAAATCAATTAACCTGGAAAAAATATTTATTTTTTAATAACTTATATGGCTTGTCGAAAAGATATAAGACCGTCATATCGCAAAATAGCTAATCGAGTAAATTACTTAATTCAGACCAGCCTTTTGCAAAATAATACTGTAGAAAGTTGTCAATGTAAATTAAAATGCCATTTACTGATCTAAACCCGAATTTATTTTTAAAGGCTATTGAATGTTTTTGGAAGACATATTAGATAATTTTTTGTTACCTCAGAGGGACTAGCGCAATGATGAACATAAACTCATCCGTTAATTTGTCGTCACCAAAATTTTGCTTATAGCGGCTATGCCCCGAACTTCCATCCATGCCCCACTTACAAACCAAAGAAGCTTTGGTTATGTCACCATTATCTGGGCTTAGTTCTAAAATACTTTGCGTTGTTTTCAGCAATACTGATTTCAGATCAACTTCGGCTGAATATTCAGTCGATTTAATCGTTGGCAGCAAAGTTTGTTTTTTTGTTTGCAATGCGTTTAAGCTCGGTATACAATCTTTATGCAACCGGTTTATTTTTGCATGTAAACTATTATATTTACGATCTGATAAGTTCAGATCTATGTATAGTGCGAGTGAATCAGATATGGGCAAACCTTCGGTACTACTTTCAAAACATTAAAATTTGCTTGCTTTTTTCATTTTTTTCAGAGCATACTCGAGCTCTTCGATGGAATAGTTTTTCAACAAATGCTCTACCCTTCGATTTTTTGTTCTCCGTGAAGCTTCGCAAAATTCTTCTTTAGAAGGTCTTCCCCGTTCAGCACATTTATCCTTATTTCCATTGGAATCCGGAAGGGAAAGGAATGTCCAATTTAGCCATTTAGAATATGTTTTTTCAAAAGCGCTTCTTTTGCGGCCACTATAATTCCACTTATTTTTCATCTCACTATTAAAAAGTTTTATTTTTTGATTCAAAAGTGCTTTGTCGCATTTAGCGTGTATTAATTTGTCTTCAAAAAATGCAGATAATGCAGACACTCTATCTGATGGACGAGTAGAAATCCAGATATCAGCTAAAATTGAGTTTTTTATAATTGAATTCATATTAATATTAGTTTTTTCACTATTTTACGCTTCACTACACAGCACAGAACACTACCGCGTGTGTCTACAGTAATAAACTTTACTATTTTTTAAAGAATGTTTTGGCATTTAAGTAATGGAAAATACTGTGGTAACTGTAATCAGTGAAATTTTTTTTTTTGCAAAAGTTTATTTTATAACCTTAAAAAAAACGATTTTCTTCGAAAAGCGCAATGAGTCTGCAGACTTTTCTTTTTTTATTTCAAAGAAAAGTGCCCCTTCTTTCAAATAAAAGAATAAAAAAAAACATACTTTTACATATTTTTTTTTATCCCTTTGTAAACTTAGGAATTTTTTAAATTTTCTGCAACAAATTTTAGGGTGTAGCAAATAGGCCATTCCAGCCAGGAAACTCAATATTTTTTAAAAAGCTCTATAGAGTGGTTTCCTTACAGATTTTCTAATTAGAAAAATTGTGTCTTAAGATAAAGTATGATAAATTGTATTTTTAGCATTTTTTTTTTAAAGACTCCAGCTAAAGGCATTTTCATAAAAGAAAAAATATATAAAAAACACACAACTTTAAGAGGTTTTTGTGAGAACCTTATGAGATAAAAACAAAAACTAAGTCGAGACCCTTAATCTAGGATAAATTTCCTTTCCAACGATACCAAACACGTTGACATACGTGACAACATTTTTTTTGATTTTTGCCCGCTCATACAGCACTGTGCAACATCGCAAACAAATATAGAAAAAGGTTTTTTCTTAACAGCGGCCACCCCTCGGCAGGCGATGGCAAACCTCCGAGTGCCATGAAAAACAGCTTCTCATAAAATACAGTCGCCGCTCGGAGTCGGCGTAAAACCGTTGGTCCATCCTCTTTGTGTGACAACATCAAGGCGCACGCCACAAATGGGAGGAGAAGCTCGGCCAAACACTAACATATGTGTAAGCGCCAGTGTGACTAAGGAATTAATCAATATTTACTCAAAATTAATATATACGATGGCCCATTAGCAAAAAATTCGTTTTTCATAACATTTTTGAGAAATGGGCGTGGCTCCGTCCGCCTATGTCATATATGTATAACTCTAAAACTACTTTACCGATCTCGACCAAATTTCGTATAAATATTGCGCTTAGGCCGCTGTGGTGTAGTGGTAGGCAGTGCGCGCTTTCACTCCTCTGCGCCTCGGTTCAAACCCTGGTCAAAGCAACATCGAAAACAAATATAGAAAAACGGTTTTTTCTAAAAACAGCGGTCGTCCCTCGGCAGGCAATGGCAAACCTCCGAGGGTATTTCTGCCATGAAAAACAGCTTCTCATAAAAATACAATCGCCGTTCGGAGTCCGCGTAGAACTGTAGGTCCCTCAGATTCGTGTGATAACATCAAGGCGCACGCCACAAATCGGCACCGTCTTGAAAATTTTCGAAATCGGACAAAAACCACGAACGGTGATCTTGAAGAGAAATACAGTTTTTCTATGTCGAAAAAAAAAAATCGGGCGTTTGGTCATTATCCTTCGTAAAATTCCAACCTGAAGGCATGGATATTAAAATGACTCAACTGTAAGTCCCTCCGCTTTGTGTGACAACATCAAGGCGCACGCAACAAATCGGAGGAGAAGCTCGGCCAAATACTAACATATGTGTAAGCGCCAATCTATTATCATTATTATGAGCTAACGCCCACCACAGGAGCAGGCCTGGCTTGGAATTTGGAATGACCAGAGTTTTGACCTTACTCTTATTGATTGACTTTATTTTCGAAATGTGAACGAAAAGGTTTTTTACATTTTCACGTTCTGGAAGCGTAGTACACCATATCAAGAGGATGAGGTCCGGGCGCGGAGGTGAGGCAGTATATAATGGGTCGATTATCGATAGCAATCGAACTTCAGTTGCGTTGCTAGTTGCCAAAACGATATTACAGATGGCAACTGGCAACTTTCAACTGACAACTGCAGTTGCTACCAAGTGTGTATACAGGCGACTACATTTTTGTGGTTGCTGGGAATGTTTTTGGAGCGTATTTAGGAGCGAAAATTGAAAAGTGTGTCATATATTTTACTTTTTAATATTTAAACGATATTAAAATTTTGTAATGCAGTTTGCTTTTACAGAATATGGTGAAAATAACAAAAATATAACTCGAAATTTTAGTTCACGTGGAGTACGCCCTTTAGGCGAAACAAAAGCGAACACTGATTGAAAATTTGTTCCTTTATCAACTGAAGCACCTCTTTTAAAACTACCGACACACCAAGTTTTCTGAATTAAAGTCATTGCTGTGGCCCTTCCTTTCTGCAAAATATCGAAGAGGTGCGCAAGCTTTTATGAGCGGAGGTATTGAAGTTGAACGAAAATGTTTGTTTGAAAATGAACACAAAACGATAATGAAAGAAAAACCTTGAAGGCATTAACTTTTGCTTACAGTGCAAGCGGTAGCTCTAGAGAATTGGAATTATCCTTTAAATAACGCCTGATTTAGTCCGCGTTCATGCACTTCTCTTCCTCTTAAACAAATAATTGTGATGAATTTAGCTTTATTGCTGTATTTTCTTTAAAACTCTTCATTTTAATAATTTAACTTTACTCGCACATCTTGTTTACAGCCGCTTGCTGGTTGTCGAACTGTCAAATTTCAATTATCGATAACTCTACGGCAACTGACGATAGTTGCCATTCGTAGTACATATTTTCTTTCCAGTTGCGATGCCAGCTGGCAACCGAACCGTGGTTGCGTTGCTATCCGTAATCGACCCATAAAAATCTGGAATATAATACAAAATACTGAAGAAGTAAGTACTTTTTGAAGCGATTATACCAGATCTCCCTAAACTCGAAAACATTAAATCAATTGAAGAGACGACCCGCGCGGTAACGAGTTCTTTGATTGGTTGAGGAAGTATGTCCACTTAGAAGAAGCAGGCAGGGAAAAGCGGTGCCATGGTGGAATGCTGAACTCACCAAACTTCGAAAAAAGTCCAGGAGACTTCTGAATAGGGCTGTAAAAACCCGAAAAGAGGAGGACTTGTCCGAATATTATAACGTGCAGAAGGAATATAAGAGGCAAATTCGCATGCCAAAATTAAGCTGTTATAAAACTTCTGCAATGATATCGACAATATGAAAGAGTCTGCCAGGCTGTGTAAGGTACTTCAATAGGACCTGAAGGTTAGGCTTGATTCTCTTGATCTCAATCTGATGGAACTTCTACCACGTCGCTGCTAGACATAAAAAAATCGCTCTTGGAAACTAATTTTTCGGCTAGCAGGCTAATTCCTGACGCAGGCAGAGATATGGTGGAGGACAGCGCGACGGGAAGAGCCTTCAGACTAAACTGGTACATAACATCACGGGTGGGTCAGTGAGGTTTTCTTTAGCGTCTTTTGACGACTTTAAGTCACCAGGCCCAGATGGTATGTATCCGAAAATGCTAAAGAGTGGGGAAGAGAGGCTTGTAGGGGCTCTAATAACAGTCTTTAGGGCCTGTCTGGCATTTGGCCACGTTCCCACTCTTTGGAGCAAGTAATGGTAGTCTTCATTCCCAAACCAGGAAAGGATGACTATGCGCTGGCAAAAAGCTTCAGGTCAATCAGCCTACACCCTTCATTTTAACAAATCTGGAGCGCACGGTCAAGAAGTACATTAGGTCAAGTGTTTTGGTAAATAGCCCCCTTAGTGTTCATCAACATGCATACCAAAGCAGAAAGTCCTGTGAATCAGCTCTACATGACCTTGTAACAGAGATCGAGGTAGGGCTGGAAGAAGTACACAATGGGAGTCTTTGCTGATATTTAGGGGGCGTTTCCCAACGCTACTTTTGACTCCATGTGCTCTGCGGCCAAAAGACATGAAGTGGACGAAACCCTCATAAGGTGGACTCACTCCATGTTATCTAAAAGATTGCTGACCGTGAGGGATCAAGCTAGCCTATGTACTAAGGATGCCCTCAGGGCGGAGTGCTCTCGCCTCTTGTGGTGGTTGGTAGTGGACTCGCTACTAACGGAAATGCAAGATTTCTTCACATCCAAGCTTACGCGGATGATGTTTCTGCACTGTCATCAGGTAAATATCTCAGGGAAGTTTGTGTTAAGACACAGAAAACCCTGAATAAGTTTGATGAATGGTGAACTTTGCAGGGTCTTGCTTTCAATCCCAGCAAGACCACCCTAGTCTGGTTTACGCGGAAAAGAAAATTTGAAGATCTCAACCTTCCAGTGCTTAGGGGCGTAAACCTAAGTCTTTCCGTGGATGTGAAGTATCTAGAGGTAACTCTAGATACGAAAATGCCATTGAAAACTCACGTCGAGCTGAAATTGGAATGAACGGGTGCATAAATGACCTCATAAATAAAACTCATGACAGCCATTGGTGCGCTATTGACACCTGCAATATAACCAAGTGTTTCCTGAAATGGCCTGACAGGGTGGTAGCGAAATTTCTTCTCCGACAAAGGAGTGATCTACGAGCCCTGATAGGACTGATCACGAGGCACAATCCATGGGGACGAAATATGGTCATCATAGGCATCTTCGACGATAGTACAGAACATTTTCTCTGCCGGATGCACTGAGAATGGACGAGGTACATTCTCTTTCCTTCAACAAACTGCTAAAATTCATAAACGAGTCTGGTAAGTTTGCAGACTGCATATCCGTTTCCTCTAAATCCTGTTTCTTGGCCCTAAGTATAATGGACAATACTGCTTGAGTGCTTGGAACAATTTTGTTTTTGGTTTTTCCAGCCACCCACAATTCCATTCCATTCCAAGTACTTTTTTAATATAAATATATTACTTGAAATTTCGCCTATTTAATGGCCACGAAACTGCTTTTGCGAATTGTACTATATGCGTGACCAATGCATTTTATATGGATAGTCAGTTTTTCAGTTAAAAAGATTTATCAGTGAATTACATTAAACCTTTTTGTATTGGTCGAATAAAAAAGTAGGCAAGAAAAGATGCTAACATAAAATTTGTATAATAAAAGTATTTTCAAGCCGATTTGTAGCGGATTTTGCTTTGGGATAAAGGCGTGCGATTTGGTTGACCATGGCTGCATGTGTATGTAGGTACATATAGTATGTATATATTCGAACTTTTAATATTGGTATTGAGCTTTGTACCACGAGTTTGTTTATTAGGGAAAATGGAAAAAGCAACAAAGTCTAAGCGGTCGAAGTTATAGTAGCTATTTCGGAGATCACCACTTCTCATCAGACTTCGTTTTTTTTCTGCTCCAATCGAGTCCAAATGTATGGCCGACTCCCACTAACTTTGGACGGCCGATCCACCCATGCCAGTGGCACACCCCCTGGAACTCCCCTGGGGGGTTCCCCATACAATCATTTCAAAAAATCACCATTTTTTGCCTTTACATGAAAATCAGCTAAATGGCTATGTTTATTCTTTATTTTTATTTATTTATTTATAACAATATTTATTATTTATTTATAATAATATTTATTATTTATTTATAATAATATCTATTTTTTCTCTTAAGAAATTTATTTAGTCAGAACATATGTAAATGAAAAAATTAATTTAAGTGAGTTATAGAAAAGAAACTAAAAAAAATTATTGTTTGAAGTCTTTTTTACTTTCAAGTCTGGGCAATTTCGCACGGCTCTCTAATGTCGTCGCCATAACAGCCTCTACATTTTCCGGTATAACCCGTTTGGAAACGCTAGCTAGCAATTGAACATGTCGTTCCGTTCCTTGTATGTGTGATGGAATTTTTGGATCA
>NW_016157227.1:118580-140329 GCF_001687245.7 Rhagoletis zephyria | reverse complement strand
CATTCACTATTCAAGTACAAGATAAGTTGATTGGAATTTGGGAAAAACTTGGTATGGAAATAATGCTGAAAAAAAGTGTATTTAATAAATTGAATAAATTGCTTGACAAGTATCAAGAGCAAATCAAGAGAAGAAACAACACCCAACAATTTACAGAGTATGTAAAATCTCTGGAAACAATTTTTTACATTGGGACATGTAAATGCGATTTGAAGGCAGCTCCATGTGCATGCGGCTGGGTTCCCGAACGCCTCAAAGAGTTCATGCACGATCAACATAATCAGAGAAGACTAACAATGGATGCATTTGTGATGGAAACTGAAGAGCAAGGAGCAACGTCTATGTCATCAATGCCAACATACCAAGATCCCGATGATTCAACATACGCACCGCCACCGGTTCAAGAAGATATGGATAGAAGCACAAGTTCACAATACACAGAGAGATACGATTGTTTTAACTTTGCCTTGGTATGTGACAGATTTGGTGTGCCTGACAGAGTAGCATCAGCATTGGGAACCGCTCTTTTGCAAGATTTTAAAATTAAAGATAAGCATGGGAAACCTCTCATCATTCAATATCAAGTATTACAGCTCTGTCGTGTACGGCAGTGCATTATTTTTCAAGTTCATTGGTTGGTCACGATTTCTAGAACCTCGTTTACGCAAAATTGTCAATCAAGTAATTAAAGATAATTCATATTATGCGCATTCGGAAAATATCTTGTTATCAATGTTGTTTGATGATAGCAAAGAAAAGCGCGACTGTGCCATCAAGAAAATTCTACGCTATCGAACCGATGTTGACGAGCCAATGGAACTTAGAGTTTATAAAAAACCAGATATAAACTTTAATTGCACAAGTTATACGGAAATGATCAATTTGAATGATATAAATATCGTATTTGAACCACCATTCACGCGAAGCATTCCGTACGATACATTGAAAGAATATTTAAATCAAGATGATCCACCGTTTAATCCAAAGTTAGTGGGGGTCGGTCATACATTTGGACTCGATTGGAGCACTCTAAATGGGTCAAAGTGGGATTTTTCAAAATTTGCCCCTACCCAAAAGTTCGACCCAAATTGGGGGACATCAGAATTCGTTTTAGAGGTATGGTTCCTTCGGCAAAGTTTCTTATTTTGATCCCTAGAATATGATTTTCACAGAGCAATGGGCGATTTTTTTGCCTCCCCACAAATCGACCCGGAACAGTGTTCCTAAACTATGTATTTGTCAATGTTATTTTGGCTTATAAAGATTTTGCGGGTTATATCCCTGCTGAAGTTTAAAAAAAAGAACACTGATGAGGAGATGTGGTGATCTCCGAAATAGCTGCTATAACTTCTACCGCTTAGGCCCCTATTATGAGTTGCATTCGATCTTCGACTGTGGTCGACTGTGCTGATCGAACGAATTTTAATTTGGCATTATGACGCTCATTCGATGAAGAATAGCGCTATTGTGAATTTCGCTCGTTTAGGTCGTTCACAATAGTATATTTTTCACCGCTTTGAAGCTTTGTTTACAAATCGAGCAAACTAAAAAGTGTGCTTATACATATTNCCCTATTATGAGTTGCATTCGATCTTCGACTGTGGTCGACTGTGCTGATCGAACGAATTTTAATTTGGCATTATGACGCTCATTCGATGAAGAATAGCGCTATTGTGAA
Organism: Rhagoletis zephyria; assembly: GCF_001687245.7. Classification (NCBI taxonomy): domain Eukaryota; kingdom Metazoa; phylum Arthropoda; class Insecta; order Diptera; family Tephritidae; genus Rhagoletis; species Rhagoletis zephyria. Next base: position 138,651 of record NW_016157227.1, on the reverse strand, counting down.
TTTCGCTCGTTTAGGTCGTTCACAATAGTATATTTTTCACCGCTTTGAAGCTTTGTTTACAAATCGAGCAAACTAAAAAGTGTGCTTATACATATTTAGGTAAATTTGTGCAAATGAAATAAAAAAGAAAGCGAGTTTATAAAAACGTGGTAAAATGAGTACAACGGAGTTCTGGTTCAACGATTCGTCAGAGAATGAGAGCTTAGTAAACTGGCCAGGAGTAGCAAATGTTTAAGAGAGTTTAAGTGTAGTGTTTCGAATATATTTTGGCACAAAATATATTTAAGAAATTTGTCTACAGATTTATTAAAAAGTTCCGACTGTCTAAAGAGGCCAAATCTATTTAAAATATTTTAAAACTATCAACAGCTCAACGATTTTTGTTTTTTTTATGAAAAATAGTATGTTTTGGAAAAAAGTTCAGACGAGCAGCTAAGATTTGAAGTTTTGATGATTTTGAATCTTGAAATGATGCTTATAAAAATGGTCCAACCGATTCTTTTTCGGCTACGTAGAAAAACTTTATTTCTCTTCAAGATCACCGTGCACACGCTTTACCCACATAGAGGTAGTTTCAAAAAAACTCAATGCTAGCTGTATTTTGGGGGAGTAGTTTTTGGCCGATTTGAAAAATTTTCAAGACGGTGCTTAAAGGGGCTAGGTGCAATATGTGTGCCAAATTTGGTCGAGATCGGTGAAGTGACTTACACATATATGAGATAAGTGGGCCCATTTTCCTAAAGTTCTATGAAAAACCAATTTTCACTTTTGGGCCATCGTATACATATGTCAATTTTTAGTACACAATGATTCATTCGTTAGTCACACTAATCAAAAAATTTCAAAGTCTGGCTGGACTTAAATTGCTTAACTTAGACAATGTTTATGCAATTGCATTAGGTGAGGTATCAATTTATTCGAAAATAAATGTACTTTTTTATAAATCTATACTGTAGAGTCAAGTTTTCTCAAGTGGGCCACCCAAAATTGAAAAGTCAACTTTGGGTGGCCCACTTGAGAAAACTTAACTCATAATAAAACTGTAGCTTGTTTGTTTGCCGGCTTGAACTGACTAATCTCCGAAACTACTGAATGGATTTTCATGGAGCTTAAACTGGTATCTAGACATTGACCTCGGAAATAACGTAGGGTATAAAAAATGAGATCTGACAAGGGGCGTGGCACCTCCCATAGGCGTGACATTTTTTATCAGCTATAACTTCGAAACCGTTAGTCACATGACTTTGAAATTTGGTGTGTTACCATACATATTTATGGTATATGCTTATAGAAAAGTAGATATAATTTTGTAAAAGGGCGTGGCGCATCCTATTGGTGTGAAATTTTTAATCAGCCATAACTTCGGAATCATACGTCACATGGATTTGAAATTTGGTATGAAGACATATCCATGGTAGGCGTAGTAAGGTATATATGAATAAGTTTGTGCAAGGGGCGTAGCACATCACATAGGCGTGGAATTCGGAACCGTAAGTCACGTGACTTTGAAACTTGGTGTGAAGACTGATCTATGACAGATGCTTAAAGTAAAGTATCCATATATATAAACAAGTTTGTAAAAGGGGACGTGAAATATCTCACAGGCGTCGAATTTTAATCATCTATAACTTAGGAACGATAAGCTACAAGACTTCGAAATTTTGTGTGAAGACATACCTAAAGTAGGCGCATATGGTGAGGTAAATATAAATTAATATGTCCAAGGGGGCGCGTCATCCCCTGGCCGTGAAATTTTACATTTGCTATATCTTCGAACCACAAATTCACATGACTTTGAAATTTGCTGAGAAGATTATAGTAAACATATACAAATCATTGTATACAAGAGGACGAGGCGTTTATAGTAAGCTGAAAGAGACTGAGAGTTTACCAGGGGCGTGGCACTAGACTGGGTCGAAAAAAAAAGTTGCTAATGTCCGCCCCTAAATTTAAAGATTATGTTGAGAGGGTTCTGGAAAAATTTTTTTTTTTTTTTTTAACCCTCCGAAATACAGCCGAAATGGTTTTTTCGTTGTAACTTGGTTATTTGACGGCCGATTTTTAAAATTGATATGTCATTATTTTTGTCTTGAGAAGCTTCACTTTTCGTTCTTATGTCTTTTTAAGCTTTGAAGTCGCGTTCGCATGATAAGGGCAGAAACANCTGAAATATTTTGATTATCCGGTCCCGTCAGTACAGCTCGGTTGCTTACAACAGCTTCCAGGTTACTTCGGGTATATGTTTCCAAAGAAAGCCCGTCAGCGGAGTTGCGAAACATGGTAGAGTTTGTTGTGAAAGTTTATGCACCATTCTGGTTTCTTGTAAAGAGCCAGCCACAAGCAATTCATGGAAGTAGACACGTTTTTAAGTATATTTGCTGGATACGCGAACTATCAAATGCTGTTCAAGCCATTATACGTTCAGCTATAGAAAATAATGCATATTATTTTCACCCAGAAAATATATTATTAGCCATGATAACCGACGCTGATCCAGAGATACGTAATGATGGGTACGAAAAAATCAAAACAGCACGTCAATATCCACCAGCAGGGCTTCGCGTGTTCAAGGTCCCAAAGCGTGGCGTAATAAACTTTGAAAGTAAGTCGTATGTCAGCATGATCGATTGGAGTCAGTTTAAGATTACGGAACCCCCTTGTGTGCAGTTCTACCCAGATAGTGAACTTACAATGTTTCAATTTTCGGAAAATGAAGTGATAAATATCCCAGGTAAATATCTTCAAACTAAAAACTTCACGGGTCTTATAGTACTTTTAAATCATTTTTTTTTAGAGTTCCTCTGTCATTCCCAGAATACCGAACGGTTTGTGCGTGTTGTTAGTGAGTCTGCAAGTGCTGTCACTGATGAAAAGCGCCTGGGCCACATTTTTGCAAAATTAGAAAGCCGAGACCAATATAAAAGCCTTGATTCGCGCCAAAATTTGCTTAAGTAGCAATAAATATTGTAAGTGAAATAACTTTTTTGTTGATTATTTTAGTAATATAGTTTGAAGGCAACATTTTCTTGAATTTTTAAGTACTTTCGTTTGGTAAGGAAAAAAATATGCTTTAGGGGGGGTAAAATTTTGTTTCTGCCCTTATCATGCGAACGCGACTTCAAAGCTTAAAAAGACATAAGAACGAAAAGTGAAGCTTCTCAAGACAAAAATAATGACATATCAATTTTAAAAATCGGCCGTCAAATAACCAAGTTACATCGAAAAAACCATTTCGGCTGTATTTCGGAGGGTTAAAAAAAAAAAAAAAAAATTTTTCCAGAACCCTCTCAACATAATCTTTAAATTTAGGGGCGGACATTAGCAACTTTTTTTTTTTGTATGGGGACCGACCCAGTCTAGCGTGGCACATCCAAAAGATGTAGTAAATTCAAAAAGCCATAACCTTGGACCCATTACAAACAGACAGCTAAACGGAATGTCCTTTCTGAAGTGAAAACTTCTTTAGCGGCGGGAGTGATTTGAAACTCGATGAAACGAAAAACGTGACAACAACAGCAAAAAGAACAGGCATTTGTATTTGTGTGTAGCTATGTATGCATGTCTGCTCATAGAATTCCAGCGAAGTCTCGAAGTCAAATTGTTTCCTCCTCTTTTATTGTCGCTTTGCCGGCGGCTCCACTATGCAGCCATATGTATATATGTACATACATATGTACATTAAAGTGGTCCAAAAATGTATGTAAAAAAATAAGGTCGCATTTTTAATGCCGCCACCCCCTAGGATTGTTCTATACCGACAAAAAATATACCCCAATCTTTTTATTTTGAAATAAAAAAAAATTTAGGGAGTGCTCAAAGCGCTCAAAGTTTTCAATGTATTTTATATGGGGAAAAAACAACTTTTCGTAGAAATAGTGTAGAATTCTTGCAAATCAATATTTTTCGATCGGAAAACTTTGCTTATCTTCAGGAGATTCCCAGTAATAATACCCAATTGTACCTTTAACCATTTTTTCATGGTAACTATATTTTATAGGTCCTAGAAAATGCAATGGGGGGTGACTAATAAAAATCCTTGAATCATAAAAAATAGTTAAATAAACAATTGGATATTAATATTTGAAGTCTTCTGAAGAGAACCACAGGTTTACGATTGAAAAATATTGATTTTCAAGAGTTTTATACCATTTTTACGAAAATTTGTTTTTTCCCCATATAAAATACAAGGAAAACTTTGAGCGCTGTGAGCACTCCCTAAATATTTTTTGATTTCAAAATAAAAAAATGGGGTATATTTATTTTCGGTTCAGAACAATCCTAGGGGGTGGCGGCATTAAAATTCCGACTTTATTATTTTGGACCACTCTAATGTACATACGTATGTTAGGCTAGCCAATGCGCGTGTGTGTGTTTATGTGTCGACGTAGAGTCTACGTGCGTAAATATGTCCGCGCATAGAATTCAAGCGACACACAGTGGTCCGTCTAGAACAAACTAGCTGGACAAAATTGTTTTCTAAGAGTTTACGTTTCCTTTATGTCTAGGAACTCAATTTATGTAACTTTATTAACAAAAGGAATATTTTTGAAAAAGTAAAATTCAGTTTTAATAATAAAATATGACAGTATGTGTGTCAAACGAAAGAGGATTAAAAAATATTATTTCGGTTATATATTTGAAAATCGTTGCCACCCTTCTAAAAGCACAAATTGGAGTATATCAAATATTTTAATAAAATATTACTATATGGGCATCAAACGAAAGAGGTTTAAGAGATCTTTACTTTGAAGAAGGCTATCAACAAAAAATCAAATAAATCTATGAATTTATATCTTTATCTTACTTTGCTTGCTTGAATTTGTAAGGAAAAACTAAGTGAACTTTTCAATGCAACGCCACAGTGAATTGCTTAGAACAAGCTAGGTGGACAAAACCATTTTATTGTACGATCTTGTTGCAGAATAACATTTCATTTCAATTCATTTATTTAAGTCTATGGTTACAAAAACCTTACAGGCTAGAACACAAAAATTATCTTAATACTACAAATTAGAAACTAAACAAAAAGGAAAATTAAAAATAATGAGATAGGATCCTAGACTCAAACAATGATCTGGGCATCGCAAAATCAAGATCAAGTTTATTAAAGATATTATTATATTCATTTAAAGCCCTAATAACGGGGGCGAAATCATAATATTTAGATTTAGCAACTTTAACATGAAATGGTAGATGAGACCGTAACGTTCTATTAGGTGTGTTGAAGCTTATTAGCCCCAGAAGTTCCGGAAAATCAATGGAGCCGCTGATAACATCATATATGAACATTAGGGAATAGATGGACCTTCTACTACCAAGAGACTTAACGTTAATAAGCATACACCGAGCAACGTAAGACGGAACGGGCTCAATAAAATGAAGTGGTTGCAGAGCAAACCGAATGAAACTCGAACGAAGGAATTATAAAGCAATTTTCGAGTAGAATAGAATACGCCTTAGGAATGATGTAATTGATGTGGTTAACAAAGGTAAATCCCGAATCAAAGAGCACTCCTAGATCCAGGAATTCAACAACAGTGCCAAGCTCAACACATGAGACTGAGTATTTTGAAGGTATTCGATTCCGTGATTTAGACAAGGTCATATGGAAACATTTATTAATATTAAGATACAGTTTATTTCCAATGCTCCATTCAGTTAACTTATTTAAGTCACATTGAAGTGCATAAACATTTGACGGGCAGGTAATCTTACTAAAGAGTTTCAGGTCGTCCGCGTAAAGTANCCAAGCTCAACACATGAGACTGAGTATTTTGAAGGTATTCGATTCCGTGATTTAGACAAGGTCATATGGAAACATTTATTAATATTAAGATACAGTTTATTTCCAATGCTCCATTCAGTTAACTTATTTAAGTCACATTGAAGTGCATAAACATTTGACGGGCAGGTAATCTTACTAAAGAGTTTCAGGTCGTCCGCGTAAAGTAGAAATTTAGAATGACTAAAACAGGCCCAATGTCTTTTATAAACAAAACAAATAATACAGGACCAAGAATACTACCCTGAGGCACACCCGAAGTGGCCACAAAGGGGTATAATTTAGAATTCTCGCCTTCAACAAAGAAGATTATATTAGTGATATAGGACCTTAACCATGATAGGAATACTGAACGGAAACCGAAACTTTTAAACTTTCCTAATAAAATGTTGTGCGATACGGTATCAAATGCTTTTGAGAAATCCGTATAAATTGTATCAACTTGCAAGCCGCATTTGAAAGCAGAGATACAGTACTCAGAAAAGACTGTCAAATTGGTAACTGTCGAGCGCCCACAAACAAAACATGTTGATGTGGGTCCAAAATTCGTTTGATGGAGAAGCATAAATTTTCCTTGACTACTTTTTCAAATAGCTCCGAGCAAGAAGTAAGTTTAGAAATTGGCCTAAAATTTTTGATATCGCTTTATTACCGGATTTGAAAATCGGTGTAATAGAGGCAACCTTCGAACGATCGATAAAAAAAATACCTGTAGAAAGAGAGAGATTAAGGCACTGAAAGAGACGAAATGCACTTCTAAAGCAAAAAGAGGACAGTCCATCAAGATCTCTTTTTAGAGATGTCTTTAAGGCGGAGATGCCATTAACAACTTCAAGTTCAGTGACAGCCATTAGTCCAAAGTCTACAGAGTTATGGGTATCACAATTTGAAAAATTATAGCTATCAGTATCAGCGACAAAATTCAAATTGAAAAAATCTGCAAAAAGATTTACCGAATCTATTAAATCAGTAGACGACTTTTCGTTGAAGTTTAAACAAGGAGGAATATTTGAGCACCCTTTTTTGGAACGAATGTAATTCCAGAAAGCTTTTGGGGTTTTACTATATCTCAAGTTCGTAACGAGCGGTATAATTATTGTATAATAATTTGTCAAGCTCATTAAATTGGCACACAAAATTTAAATATTTTTCTTTATAACTGGTATTATCGGTGGCTTTATGTAAATTAAAATATTTGTTCCTTTTATTCTTTAACCTCCTTAGCTCTTTAGTGTGCCAAGGCAACTTGTGTATGCGAGCTGGAAGAAGAGAAAGATTGCTGTGGAGAGTTTCTTGAATGCTAAGTAGGAAGGCTTCAAAGCACTCCGAGACATTTTTTTAAAAGAAAAAGCGAATTCCAATTAATTTCGCATATGATTGAATTCAAAAGTTCGAAATTGGCATTTCGAAAATTTAAAGACCCGGCATATCCGATTTACAGATGGGAAAATTACTTTCATTTAGCTGGAAAATCATATTTTCATCTATAAAAATTAGGTTAAGAATATTACTAAGCTTATTGAGAAGGGCATTTATTTGGGTAAGATTGATGCTAAAAAGACTGTCCAAGAAGTTAATTTCATGGGAAAAATTTACATTAGTAGGTGTTAAGATAGCATTATTTAACAAATTAGACCAAACAATTCTATATAGATTCAAATCTCCTAATATACAAAAATGGCTATCGATATTCTATTCATAAAGAATAATAATGTTATTAACATGAAATGTATATTATGATTCTCAGATCCTAGGTGGTATGTAGGATACACAAATAAACAATTTACCAGACGTACCAAAAATGCACACACAAAGCTGATCAAGAAGGGAATCTTCGTTCATTAGCTGAGTAATTGAAGACCTAAGAGTACGCCTTACCGCAATCAAAACGCCGCCACCTCTCGAGAAAACAGTTTTGTTTGCATACCTGTCTTTGCGATAAGTTTGAAAGAGATTTGGGTCGAAAAATTCCGCTTCAAAGAAATCGGTGTTGAGCCAGGTTTCAACAATTACATAAACATAATCACAACGAGATGTGACCAAAAATACTTCTTTACATTTCGTACGCATACCGGAAATATTTTGGTAATAAACATTCAGGCTAAACCTTTTTGAGATCGGACCATTGCGATTAGCGTTAGAATTAGGGTGGCACTTGTGACCCATTGATGCCTACTGGCCATACATTTGGATCCAACAGCTTGTTGAAGAAAACTGAGGAAACGCCGAGTTTAAAGTTTATACTCTTCAAATTTTCCAGGGAATCTTTTTTAACAGGTTTGTAGGTTAGGTTAGGTTAGGTAAGCGGGCTGCTAAGCTGTCCGTTGTGATGCCCTCAGAGGGCGTAGGGAAAAAGGGACGCAGGGGGGTAGGGGAAAGAGGGAGAAAGCTATGGGAGAAAAGACGATACCTATGGCTTTTTGCCGGAGAAACGCTCCGTACTCACAACGAAGCTCTTCAGTCGACTGATTTCCACTGCCGAGAGCTCATCGGGAGTGTGAAAAAAGTGCGACCCAAGGTGCTTAAACCTTAGGCTCGCAAAAGCGGGGCACCAGAGCAGCAGATGTTGAGATGATTCCACCTCATCAACCTCCATGCAGCTGGTGCAGTAAGGGCTATCCGCAACATTCAGCCTTACAGCATGGTTACCAATCACACAGTGACCAGTAAGCACTCCCACCAATAGTGAGAGATGCAGTTTGCCTAGTCTCAAGAGCTATATCTATAGGCACAACATTTAACATGGCATTAAGCGCAAAAGTAGGTGTGGTTAGAAGTGCCCCACTGATTCCAATTAAGGCCGCTCTTTGCACCTTCTCCAGCTGCTTGACGATGTAGGCCTTGTCAAGTGCNCTAGTCTCAAGAGCTATATCTATAGGCACAACATTTAACATGGCATTAAGCGCAAAAGTAGGTGTGGTTAGAAGTGCCCCACTGATTCCAATTAAGGCCGCTCTTTGCACCTTCTCCAGCTGCTTGACGATGTAGGCCTTGTCAAGTGCGTTCCACCAGACGAGTACCCCATATAATAAGATTGGCTTGATAATAGTTTCATAAAGCCAATGCACTACTTTCGGCGAAAGGCCCCAGCGCTTGCCAATGGCCCCTCTGCAACAATACGGTGCTACTGTAGCCTTCTTGACTTTTTCCTCCACGTTAGGCTTCCAGGAAAACTTACTGTCAAGGATCAAGCCCAAGTACTTCACCCTGTCAGAGAGGCTTAGAGGAAGACCACGCATTGAGGGAAGACGGCAATTCGGTATCTTATACCTCCTAGTAGAGAGAACAAGCTCCGTTTTACTGGGACTTACACCCAGCCCGCAGCTAAAAGCCCAGTTCTCAACCAAGCTCAAGTAACCCTGCATAATCTCAAACAGTGTTTCCGGAAACTTTCCTTTTGTTATCAATACTACATCATCGGCATAGGCAACCACTTGACAGCCACTTCTTTCCAGAGACACCAGCAGGTCATTGATTACAACGACCCAAAGCATCGGCGAGAAAACTCCCCCTTGCGGGGTACCTCTACTCACACTCCTCCGGATAAAAGCCCTGCCCCACTCTGCCGCCACAGTTCTATTGCAAAGCAAGCGGTAAATAAACCTGACAGGGTCGGCTCCGACCCCTAGCTTATTGAGGGAGTTAACTACAGCCTCAGGCAAAACATTGTTAAAAGCCACTTCGATATCAAGGAAGGCACCGACCGCAAATTCCTTCTGCGAGAAGGCTAAGGCCGTTTCGACAGACTTGCCCTTGCAATAAGCATGCTGATCCAAGGAAAGGCGCTCCCTGAGGATCCCGCTTCTTAAATGCAGATCGATCAGCCTCTCCAGCGTCTTCAAAAGAAACGAGGAGAGACTTATCAGCCTGAAATCCCTTGGTGATACATGAGAGGCTTTACCCGCCTTGGGAATGAACACCACTCTGACCACCCTCCAAGCACCGGAACATGACCCTTAGCCAAACAACCCTCGAAAATGGACATCAACCAGCGGTACGACACTTCTGCAGACTTCTGCAGTTGGGCCGGTATTATGCCATCGGGTCCCGGGGCCTTAAAGGGCTTAAACGAGCTAATGGCCCACAGAAGGCGATCCACGGTTAGGATTTCCGAGACATTCGTCTCGGGGATCGACGTCCCCAACCGCATCACTCCCGGATCCGGGTTGCAGGGGAAATGAGCATCAAGGAGCATCCGAAGAGACTCCTCGCTGCTCATTGCCCATCCGCCGCCCTCATCCCTGATGTGTCCCAGGGGAGCGGGATTCTCAGAGAGAACTCGCCTAAACCTTGAGAACTCCTGACTGCCCTCCACGCTTTCGCAGAACAGTCTCCTCAACGTCCTCTTCGCTTTCCTAATCTCCGACTTATATATTCCTGCAGACTTCGCGCTTCGTCCAAAGCGAATTGTATGTACCGATGATCGGAGAAGGAGTGGTCACTAAGGACTCCAGCCAGATATACGGGACATTATATCAGAAGAGGCCAGCGTGATATCTAAAATCTCTTCTCTACTTGCCGTTACAAAAGTGGGGTCGCTCCCCCTATTACATATACATAAATTTTCATTTAGAATAAAGTTAAAGAGTGACTCACCTCTAGTGTTGATGTCTGACCTGCCCCAAATCGTAGGGTGGGACTTCGCGTCAGACCCAATAACAACGCGGATCGTCCTGCGTCTAGCTTCTGCCACCGCATTCCTTAGTAAGCGCTGAGGAGGGGTAGACCCCGTCCTCGTGCGCCATATAAGCGGAGATCAACCGGAGTTCTCCGGTTGCACCCTCCAGCCTCACCGTCACAATGTCACCATCGCTGAAAAGAGGCAGAATAAAAGCATTAAGTTCCTTCCTGATGAGCATGCAGGATCGAGGTGTACCTGAGTGCTGCTGCACCACCAGTCTGTAATCCCTCGTCCCGATACCAGAAACCTTATTGCAGCTGTTCAGCCACGGCTGCTGGATCAGGACTACATCAACTCCATCTTGCTCAAGGCGGATTAAAAGGTTGGCTGAAAATTGATTGAAGGATATTCATCCTCCGAAATCCTCTCCAACACCCCTCCGCAGGCGCCATCCCCATCAGACGCAAGAGCATTTTCTCCTCCGCCCTGTCGAACAGCGGGCCAACAGAGATGACCGATCCCGCAATTGAAGGAGGGCCAGCAATGCTGTCACTGTCCGACATGACGGATTCGACCTCCATAATTACGGGGGCATCCTCATTCGTGTTTACGCCCGCCAGCGCAATCGGAACAGGCTCGTCATCTCCTCTGGAGTCAGTCTAGCAGACCTTCATGACTACCTTCTCGAAGCCATAGTAAATGATTCCCTGTTTTTCGGCGAGACGCTTGAGAGATTCCGTATTCAGCAACATCAGCGCTTGCCGGAAGTCACCGTCGGAACTCTCAAACCGGATTGCCTTCCAGTTGTGCGCTGGAAGGTCCGGGTTGCAGCAGCGGAAGATATCTTCCACCTCCCTCAGCGAGGAAGGTGCCGAGGGAAGCCAGACCCGAGCACGCGGACGCGAGGGAAGGTCCCCCCCTTGTCCACAACCTCGAGCCTGGCTCCCTTCCACACCTCCCGACCAACGCTGCTGCCACCCTGTAGAGCGAGGCCGACCTCTCGTCGGCGCACACCACCTCCTTAAACATGCCGTGGTGCCAACCAGCACTCTCGCACCGCGGCGGTGGCCCCGGGTTTTCCCTGACCACCCTCATAAAAACTCCTTATAATGCCGACGACACCTACCTCCAGTCTTCCCTGGCGATGGCCCCGTCCTCCTTACCCAATCCAAAACGCCCAGAGTGATAGAGCCCGCCTGTTTAGCGATCTCGCTAAAGAGCTTAGACGTCCCTCCCGCTTTGGGCTTCTTGGAGAGGGGGGTTTCCCCCTCCTGCGACCTCTGTCGCTTGACAGGGTAAATACGGGATGCGCTCGCATCCCCGGACACACCCTCACCACAGCGCTCCTGGCCGTCGCTTAGCACCCCCCTGGCCCACTCGAGCGATCGCGCGTGCTGGTCAGATAGCTGCGCAGCACCCTGCTCGCCGTATCGCGCCAAGATCTTGGTAGCCATGCGACAGTCATCGCGTGCTTTCCTGGCCGGCCCAGCGTGCCGTTTAGGCCTAACGGGGATTTCCCCCAGATTTAGCCGCAAATCCTTGGCTGGTACCGGCCACACTGTCCTTTGCCCTCACGTCCAGAGCCGCAGACGATTGCATCTGCGGCCCGGCCTCCGTCCTGCATGCAGGCGAATTCGTCCGCGCCCCTAGCCCCGGGTCTAGGTGCGGTGGGTTCCCACCGGCACCACCAGAGACAAGTGCAGACGAAGGGGTCGGCTCCGATCCCTTACTGCACCCTGCAGCAGCAGCTGCCCCACCCTGCCCACGAATCGATTTGTGTTTGGGTTTTTGGTTTTGTTTTTGTTTGTTTGTGTTCATCTTGTTCGTACGACCACCTACCCGACGAGGCGGGCGCAGTGGTCTATGTCATATAAAGGGGAATTCAAACAGTCCACTACGGCAGCGCCCCATGTCGCAGCAAGCCCACCGTTACTCCCTGAGGCGGCCCGGTGTCAGGAAGGCGCCGTTAAAATACAGCCGGTCTGGTAAACCCCCTGGCTGCAAACCTTCCTATGGGCACGGTGTCGCTTAACACTCTGGATTAGGGGATCGGCAGTTCTTGGTCATCGCTCACAAGCAGCCCGAACCATAGGAAATGGAGTGCATTCGCACAGTACCCGGAGGTAGAGACACGATTACACTACCACCCGATGATAAGGTCTGGTTGTGATTCGAACAAGCCCGCGCACCAACGGCAAGGTGTCTGCCCTAGCGTTTGTAGCATGACAAACAATTACCGGAAATGGCAGAATGTTTAACAACATAGGCAGGCAATTATATCCTCTTCATTAACAGACGTTTTAAACGAAGAAGTATGCAACCAATTTTTGTTAAGATTAACATCTTATCACTTATCACTTACGAAGCGAATGAATTTGGCGAAGAGAACGGTTCGGCGAAGCGAATGGATTGGCGAACGCAACTTAGGCCCTTATTATGAGTTGCAATCGATTTTCGATCTCCGCTGGCTATCGAAGATCGAAAGTGAAATTCGTATTATGAGCTATGCAAGCGTGTCGGAATTTTCGTTGAGTATCGAATTTTCTGTCGAACAGAATTTTGCTTTCGTTGGTGTAGCGAAGAGTTAGAAAATTGTGAAAAATGTATGATTTTGCATTTGTTTTCTTGCTTTTTTGCGGCTAGACACTAATTTTAAAAAATTTGTTTTAATTTCATGCGATTCCAACGTCGCGAATACAAAACGCAAGCTCGAATGTCTGGTTTTGCGCTGTTGGCACGATCTCTGAGAACAAAATCATAGAGCTGTTTATAGTTTTAATATATTTTAGATAGATTTGGATCGCAAAATTTCTTAAATATATAGTGTCAAAATATATTCGAAAGACTGCACTTAAACTCTCTTAAACGTTATCTGCTCCTGGCCAGTTTTGTAAGTTCTCATCCTCTGACGAATCGTTCAACCAGAACTTCGTTGTACTAATTAAAATTTTTTTACCACGTTTTCATAAACTCGATTTCTTTATAAGCACACTATTTAGTTTGCTCGATTTGTAAACAAAACTTCTCAGCAGTGAAAAATATTCTATTGTGAACAACCTAAACGAGCGAAATTCACAATAGCGCTATTCTTCATCGAATGAGCGCCATAATACCAAATGAAAATTCGTTCGATCAGCACTTTCGACCACAGTCGAAGATCGAATGCAACTCATAATAGGGGCCTTAAATATGCATTAAGAGTGTTCGCTTTTACCAGCTTGTGCAAGTTCTTTGCATCGCGAACACTTTTAATACCTTCTCTGCCTTTTAATTCGATTCGCCAAATCATTCGCTTCGCAAGTGAAAATACCACCCTAGTTCAGTTGACATATTCTGACCAACAACTGCATTCTTAAACTTAGGCAATTTCCTGTTACGCACAGTAATCCAGTCGATGAGAGCAGAGTATTTAGCAGCTTCGGCGGCGACGTTGGCAGAGTCACGACGTACTCGTCCATCGATAGAAGCAGAAAGCGGGGCGGAAGCAGAACCAATCTCATTATCTTTCATGCTGCGTAGAGTAGTCAAATTGGTAGGAACGTTGGCAGAGTTTTCAACAGCTTCGACGTCGACATTAGCAGAACCGCGACATACAATTCCATCAACAGATTCAATAAGCAGAGCGGCAACGGAAGCAGTCTCAGTCGGCTCACCAGCAGCAGCAGTCGTTTGAGAAGAAGCAGGAGAATAAAAAGAAACAGCAGTGGGCGCAACAACAGTATTAGGCTCTCCGGTCACGTTGACTGATGGGATAACTAGAGATTCGCGAATTGAGCCAGCTGACTGGACTTTGTTGTTATTGGAAACACATTTTTGAGAGCGTAGATGGTAGGCATTGTTTTTAGATTTTGCATTAGGCGTGTTTTTACTCACGCGTAGCATTTACCAGGGCTAACATCGTTAGCAGGATTTATTTGCGAGTTTTTATTGCAAGAAAATTCAGCAAATTTACATTTTAGCACATTGAGTTCTTTAGATAAATGAGTGATCGTTGCTATTAAGTTCGATGAGACACGTAAGCAGTTATTGCAAACAAAAACAATGTTCTTATTTTCCGCGAAAATTTCCGATATAACATTTAATTGGATATTTGCACATATTGTATGAAAACTATCTTTGCAAATTTTGCAAGTAATGTCAGGTCCAGAGTTTATGGGTTTATTACAATCCGAGGAGATAGCACTTCTGGGCAGTGGCATCGCCAAGAAGAATAATGAAATTAACTTTTAAATTAGATAAACACGGAGCGAGCAAAAACACGACCTTTCGCATTGACTGCACACCTTTGACATGTTTTAAATATAAATTATAATTTAGATTCATAAAGAAAGATAACAGATTAATTACTATTGTCGTATGACTCCTCTTGAGATGTGTTTGAAGAAGTTGCGATACTTCTTCCAATGCTTTGTTACTTTCTGCTGAAGTAAACTCATTTCTTTCTTTTGCAAAAATAAGTTTAATAGGCCGGCAATAAAGTGTGAATGAGGGCCTAGGAGTTTGCCAAATAATATTATGACCATCAGTTAACCTTAGTGGCACAAATGCAAATACGAATAGAAACTCATCCGTCGCATCAGAATTTTCAAAGTTTTGTTTATAGGTGCTACCACCAGAGCTTACGTCACATCCCCACTTTCTAATTAATGTTAATGGCGAAACATTAGGCAAATGTTTTAGAATTTCACTTTGCGTTTTAATAAGACGTTCAGCAGTTTTGTCTAATATTGCTTGTAGTTTGATTTCAGCGCGCGTTTCTGTCACAGAAATATGGTCATCTGAAGTATAACATAACTTGTTTGCTTTACATAACCTATAATAGGATGGAAACACTTGATATCCCGCCTTCAATGTCCACCTCCGCGTCTGCTTATAAGAGTGACTGGTGCATTTAGTGTCTACGTAATAAGCTAATGCTTCGTCTATGTTCAGCTGCTTGCCACCACAAGTAACATTATCATGTTTAATAATTTTTGGGGATTCGACACTTTTTTTGATTAAAGTGGCCACATTTTTGTGACCTCACAAACGATTTGCTACTTCAGCTACTGTGGTCAACTCACTGTCAATTCGTGATTGCGCAAATCTTGAAATATTTTTTTTGAACGGCTTTGAGGTCTACTTCCTTCAGATGGTGAAAAAGCTCTGATCTGGTGTACGCTAATGCTTAGTTCGATATTTCTGTCCTCTAACCAAGTTTTATTTTTATTTATAAAATTCTATCGTCCTATTTGCTGCCGTCCATTTTTCTTACAATTTCGACGAAATGCTTGAAAATTTTAATTGTAAATATCTCCGGGAGTTCGATGTCATATTTGGAAGGTTGAATTTTGGGGTAAAAAAATCCATCAAATGAGAATTTCGTTGATCTTTCTCATGTTTGCGCCATTCTTCAAACAGCTCCATTTTTGAAAGCGCGCATACACGATCGGAAAATTTTTTTTTTATAAATTTTCAGACACGAATAGGCTCCTTTTTCTTTACATTCCCGTATAGCCTAAGGTCGCTGTTATACAATATAAAAAAATCAGGTTGGATACATGTGGATACAAAATCATATACTTTATTAAGAATAAAAAAAATAATAATATCGTAAGTTTTAAGTAATTATTTCAAAACGTATTATATCAAATAAATCCTCTTGCTTTGATAAAATTTTCTATTAAGAAAATAAAACTCTAAAGTAAAATCCATCATTACAGCACTAAATGTATTCACTTAAACTCCTGTTAGAAATTACTTAAAAGAATTGCACAACAAAAAAAAACGTTAAAAAATTAAACGATATTTTTTTCACTTCAGCCGCCTATGACTCATTACATTACATTTTGTCCACCTAGATTGTACTAGGCGATTCACTGTGCGACGGGTTTAAGTCAAATGGAAGTGATTTTGTTTTTGTTTTCTTCGCTATTCTCGTCGCCTCTCATATGTGTGTTAAGCTACAATGCAAAAACGCAACTAGGTACTCCATGCACTCATGTAAAGAGTATCCCTAAAGTTCAAGGAGTACCCAAAATTAACCAAAATGCATATAAAAATGTGGTCCAATTAACTTTGCGATGTCCTAGGGCAGGACCATATACTCCCTCTCTGCATTAGAGACACGAGTTGGGCCGCTCCTGCATCAGAGAGGAGCATTTTATAAGTGTGTACTGCAATATAGCACAAATGGACCACATTGTCCAACGATTTTTGCAGAATGGCCAATAAGCTGATAAAAGTTCGTGTGTTGTGTGCTCGTTTATGGCTGGAACTCCCTGACTCCCAAAACTAGCGAACAAATCATAAGAAAAGCAGCGGCATAAATACAAAAGCACAATCTTTCTCCATTGGTGGTACCAATAGATCGAAGGACATCCTCGATAGCATTGGTACCTGATAAAACCTTAATGGTAAAGCGTGACCATTTTCCTGTGGTTTCTGCGTGTGCGATAACGAGGTCATTTGGTGAGATCGTTTACGCTCAACAGCTCCTGTACGTCGCATTATCATGAGTAACATAGATTCAAGGGCTACATCTCGTATCAAAAATATAGATAAATAAATAAATAAAAGCATAGACAATTTTACCATGGTCGGAGAGCAACAGTATCCAAAACGAAGTTGCAAGCTGAATTTGAATCGACTTGAAACAATTGAAAAATTATTATCTGATTTTATAATGCATGCAAAAGGTTGACACTGTTTACCTTCAATTGGTAAAGTTTACGTGCTCACGTAGCATCATCGTCGAATTTTCTAATTCTTTTAGAGACGTGGGTAGATAATGAGAAAGCTTTAGACATTCCTAATTGATATAGTAATTCAATTGAAAAGCCTAATGACGAGAGCAGGCGGAGCTATAATAAACCATACCACACATGATGGAGCTCGTATAGTTCTCCACAAATAGAACTCAATACATAAAAAGTGGAATCAATATATTTTCTAATTTGCTTGTGAAAGCAGGTTGGGCCATGAGAGAACAGTTATATTTGTGGCAATTTATATTTCTCCCAATCAACCAGTAAATAAAATTATGGAATTAATCTACGAGTAATTTGGTATATACATTGCGCTTAGGCTTCTAAAGTACCGTCTTGAAAATTTATGAAATCAGACAAAAACCACGGGCTCCACAAACGTAACGGTAATTTCAAAAAACTCAAAGCTAGCTATGTTTTAGGGGGTTTTGTTCAAAAGCATTCAAGGAGGAGGCCAAGCTCAATGTGTATACCAAATTTGGTCGAGATCGGTCAAGTAGTTTTTCAGATACGCATATATCATATAAGTTAGCGTTGCCACCCCCATTTTCCTAAAATTTCTTGAAAAACCACTTCTTGGCTAAAGAGCGATTGTATATATCAATTTGGAATAAATATTGATGAATTCCTTAGCCATACTGCTCAAAAAATCTGAAATTCTGGTATATAAACAATATAAATTCAAGGCTGTATTTAAGAAAAGTCATCAAGTTACTTTAAGAATGGAAATTTAAAGTAATATTCATTCGTACTGTCATCAAGTATGTAACTTGAAGGAAATCGGTGCATCTTTTAGGCGCATCAACATTACATAGTTACATCCCAAGCTAATATAAGCGAGGTAAAATAGGTTTATTTTTAGATTGTACTACATATTTCGAAATAGTGGAAATTATCTATGATCAAGATTTAAACAATTTGGAGATATATGTTTTTTTTTAATTTTACCCGATAAAAAATCCCAACAAGCCAAGCCGACAAAAACAGTCATTCAAAAACTCATAAATCTACAAAATCGTATTTTCTGACCTAAATCGTCAGGTCGCGGTCAGGGTCTTGACATTTCCAAAAAGAAAAAAATTTCCGATGGACACCCTAATGTACATATGCGCGTATGCACATAAATAATTTTTTTTTTTAACCTGCGTGTGAAAATATATTAAGGGAGTTCAAGATTTGTAGCAGTTTAGATGTTTTTAACCCATTTGGCCTAAGTGCTGGGTTCGGTAGAAATAAAGTGTGCCAGATCGTTTGACGAATATTTGAAACTATGCTGTGACAGAACTGTTTGAAAGTGAGTCAAATCAACAGAACAGACCAAACCAAAAAAACACATTGCAGCTATCCTGCAGGTTAACTCTTGATATTGGCGCAGTAAAGCCAAGCGTCAAAAGTAAAAAAAATGCATTCCTAGCACAGGAACAGCAGTTCTTTAGTGTATTTTTTTACTTCTTCAAACACTGTTTAGTACTACAGTAGTTTAATTTTATTTGCCAAAAGATTAAATTTATTTGCACAAAGATTAATTTTATTTGCCAAAAGATTAAATTTATTTGCCAAACCATTAAATTTATTTGCCAAACGATACATTTTATTTGCCTAAAGATTAAATTTATTTGCCAAAAGATTAATTTTATTTGCCGAAAGGTTAAATTTATTTGCCAAAAGTTCAAATTAAATGTGTCAATGCTAAATGTGAAAAAAATGAATTAAATAAAATAGCTTTACATGAGTATTTTGGTACGCAGATAATTTGCAGAAATTTTAACTAAAAAGCTTGCAATTAATTCTAATAAAACTCTTGATTTTTTTCAGAAGTTTGTAATTTGGATGTATATAGTTTTTGTTAGATAATGAGCTCTACTTTTATAAAAAAAAAACGAAAAAAAATTTAAAATGATCATTGCGAATATTATATAAATTAAATTATTATTTATTCCTTTTTACCTGGTTAGGTTAGGTTACGGTGGCAGACCCGCAAAGGGGACTCACTTAGACATTTGGTTGTCCATTGTGATACCACATTACATAAGGGAGAAATTCGTTTGAACGGTAACTGCGTAAAAATTACAAGAAGCGCTGGGTGCTCATAATAAAGTTCTTCAAAAAGCTGATGTCCCCTCCGGAGAGTCCCTCGGAAGAGTCGATGAAATGCGCACCGAGATGCTTGAACCGTAATCTAGCGAATGCCGGGCAGTTGAGTAGGAAGTGCTGAGATGATTCCACCTCGTCTTCCAGGCAACTGCGGCAGTAGGGATCCGTGACGATATTGAGTCGCACCGCGTGGGTTCCCATTGGACAGTGTTCGGTCAGTACACCTGTGAAAATCGAGAGCTAACGCTTAGCCAGCTGCAGTAGCTCCCTTGACCGCCCGCGGTCCACAACCGGCCAGAAGGACCTTGCAACTTTGCAAGTCGGGGTTTTTTCCCAGCGCTCGCTGAGCCGACCGTAAGCCCATATGTCCAAAATCAGGCCGCAGGTTGCCAACGGAGCTCCAACGCCCTCCCTGTCCGAGGTGATGGCCTCAAGGGTGCCCTGCCTGGCCAGTTCATCAGCCCTGCAATTTCCCGCGATTTCACTGTGCCCCGGGACCCAGATCAGCTTGATCTGGAAGTATTCCGAGGGAGTTGAGAGAGAGGCCAGGCATTCCCCAACTAGTTTTGAATACACCATTAGCGATCCCAGCGCCCTGATTGCCGCTTGGCTATCAGTGTATATATTTACCCTCCTTGTTAACAGTACATTGGTGCATAGTCAATCGGCTGCCTCTTTTATAGCGGCCACCTCTGCCTGAAAGACGCTGCAGAGATCCGGCAGTCTGAAAGTAAGATCTACTGAGAGTTCCTGACAGTAGACACCTCCTCCAACTCTCCCTTCCAGCTTCGATCCGTCCGTAAAGATGTTTATTGGACCTCTTCTCCA
>NW_016157227.1:117629-118555 GCF_001687245.7 Rhagoletis zephyria | reverse complement strand
TAGGGGGTCCTCTCTAACAGGGTCAAATTCTTGGGCGTGATCCTGGACGGGAAGTTGTCATGGAAACCTAATATCGAGGAACGAGTGAGGAAGGCATCGGTGGCCCTCTACTGCTGCAAGAATGCCATAGGGAAGAGATGGGGCCTGTCCCCAAAAGTGATGCACTGGCTATATGAAACCATAACTAAGCCAATAATGATGTATGGGGTCATCGTCTGGTGGAGTTCACTGGAAAAGACCACTCATGTCAGGAAGCTAGAGCGCGTGATGTCAGGAAGCTAGAGCGCGTGCAAAGGGCAGCCCTCGTTGGGATCAGCGGGGCGCTCCGAACCACTTCTACCTTAGCGCTGAACGCTATGCTCAATGTCGCACCTGTCGACATTTCGGGCAAAGAAGCGGCGGTTCGCTCAGCCATTAGGCTCAAAAGCTCTGGGTTCTCTTTCAATCTAGCGCACGGGCACTCGACGATTCTCCAAAGGTTCGACTTCGTGCAGAAAGAAATGGACCGGAGTCACCCGAGGCTGGCCCCTAAAGGATCCTTCTCCACGCACATCCCCTCAAGGGATGAATGGAAGACGGGTAGTCTCCACCTCTGCCTGAAAGACGCTGCAGAGATCCGGCAGTCTGAAAGTAAGATCTACTGAGAGTTCCTGACAGTAGACACCTCCTCCAACTCTCCTTTCCAGCTTCGATCCATCCGTGAAGATGTTTATTGGACCTTTTCTCCAGAGACTACCCGTCTTCCATTCATCCCTTGAGGGGATGTGCGTGGAGAAGGATCCTTTAGGGGCCAGCCTCGGGTGACTCCGGTCCATTTCTTTCGGCACGAAGTCGAAGCTTTCGAGAATTGTCGAGTGTCCGTGCGCTGGATTGAAAGAGAACCCAGAGCTTTTGAGCCTAATGGCTGAGCGAACCGCCGCTACTTT
>NW_016157227.1:115308-117577 GCF_001687245.7 Rhagoletis zephyria | reverse complement strand
GAGGGGATGTGCGTGGAGAAGGATCCTTTAGGGGCCAGCCTCGGGTGACTCCGGTCCATTTCTTTCTGCACGAAGTCGAACCTTTGGAGAATCGTCGAGTGCCCGTGCGCTAGATTGAAAGAGAACCCAGAGCTTTTGAGCCTAATGGCTGAGCGAACCGCCGCTACTTTGCCCGAAATATCGACAGGTGCGACATTGAGTATAGCGTTTAGCGCTAAGGTGGGAGTGGTTCGGAGCGCCCCGCTGATCCCAACGAGGGCTGCCCTTTGCACGCGCTCTAGCTTCCTAACATGAGTGGTCTTTTCCAGTGAACTCCACCAGACGATGACCCCATACATCATTATTGGCTTAGTTATGGTTTCATATAGCCAGTGCATCACTTTTGGGGACAGGCCCCATCTCTTCCCTATGGCATTCTTGCAGCAGTAGAGGGCCACCGATGCCTTCCTCACTCGTTCCTCAATATTAGGTTTCCATGACAGTTTTCCGTCCAGGATCACGCCCAAGAACTTGACCCTGTCAGAGAGAACAAGTGGAACACCCCCTATTGAGGGAAGCTGGGCATGAGGCTTTTTGTACCTCCTGGTAAAAAGAACGAGCTCCGTCTTTCCAGGATTGACAGCAAGCCCGCAGCTAGCGGACCAANTAGAGAGGACCCCCTATTGAGGGCAGCTGGGCATGAGGCTTTTTGTACCTCCTGGTAAAAAGAACGAGGTCCGTCTTTCCAGGATTGACAGCAAGCCCGCAGCTAGCGGACCAATTTGTGACCCTGTTTAGGTACCCTTGCATGAGATCGTACAGAGTGTTCAAGAACTTTCCTCTGACGATGAGTGCCACGTCATCCGCGTAGGCAATAACCCGGCATCCTGTCCTTTCCAATTCCTCCAGGATGTCGTTTATCACGACTATCCAGAGGAAGGGTGAAAGGACGCCTCCCTGCGGGGTGCCTCTGCTTACTTTACGCTGCTCAGAGGCGTTGCCCCATTCCGCTGTGACAGTTNTATCACGACTATCCAGAGGAAGGGTGAAAGGACGCCTCCCTGCGGGGTGCCTCTGCTTACTTTACGCTGCTCAGAGGCGTTGCCCCATTCCGTTGTGACAGTTCTGTCGTGCAGCATGTGTGAGATGAGCCTTACTAGGTAGCTCTCGACTCCGAGCTTAGTAAGAGCTCTTATTATCGCCCCGGGAAGGACATTATTGACATTATTGAAAGCCCCCTCGATATCAAGGAAGGTACCCACTACAAAATCTTTGTTTTTAAGAAACTCCTCTATAATTTTGACGACTGAGTGCAGGGCAGAGTCCACGGATCTACCTTTCGGGTAGGCGTGCTGAGAGGGGCTAAAACGCTCTCGAGGAATCCTGTTTCTTATGTGCAGGTCAATCAGTCTCTCAAAAGTCTTCAATAAGGAAGATGAGAGACTGATAGGTCTGAAGTCCCTCGGGGATACATGAGAGTTCTTTCCTGCTTTGGGGATGAACGTAACCCTTACGAACCTCCAAGCCCCCGGGATGTACCCTCTTTCTAGGCAGCCCGCATAGATAGGGGTGAGCCAGCGACACGAAACCTCCACAGCATTTTGCAGCTGCGCAGGAATGATGCCATCCGGTCCAGGGGACTTGAAGGGCTTGAAAGAGTCGATTGCCCAGAGCAGTCGGCGCCTCTCCAGTAATTCACCGGAGGAGGAGGTAGAGCATTCGCCCTTTCCAACAGCGATAGGTTCGCGCGGTGCAGGATTTTCTGGGAAATGAGTATCAAGGAGTAGCTTAAGCGATTCCTCTCCACTCATCGCCCAGTTGCCCTCTTCGTCCCTCAGGTATCCCAAGGGTACGGGATTCCTCGCAAGGATTCGCCTAAATCGAGATGATTCATTACAACCTTCTACGGCTTCGCAGAAGTTTCTCCATGACTCGCTCTTGGCCTTTCTTATCTCGGACTTATAGATGCCCAGTCCGATCTTATAGAGTTCCCAGTCGGAGTGTTGTCCACTCTTCCTGGCTTTATTGAACAGGCGTCTACTCGTCGCCCTGAGTTCTGAGAGTTCCACCGTCCACCATTTTGGTCGTACTTTGCCCCCCGGCCTACTCAGCGGGCAAGAGATTTCGATGGCACTCCTACAAGCAGATGTAAACTTATCCACCATAACATCAATCGAGCCTTCGGTGCTTAGGCTCTCCTGGGGGGCCTCTGGGAGTAGTTCCCGAAGTTTTTTACTATAGAGGTCCCAGTTTGTTCTCCTAAGGTTCCTAAAGGGGATACTTTTGGGAC
>NW_016157227.1:99871-115128 GCF_001687245.7 Rhagoletis zephyria | reverse complement strand
GCTCTCCTGGGGGGCCTCTGGGAGTAGTTCCCGAAGTTTTTTACTATAGAGGTCCCAATTCATTCTCCTAAGGTTCCTAAAGGAGATACTTTTGGGACGATCTTCGTCCAGAAAAAACAGGATATACCTATGGTCCGAAAAGGAGTGATCATTAAGAACCTTCCGGTCGGAAACTCGGGATATTACAGAAGACGAGGCTAGGGTGAGGTCAAGGACCTCTTGCCCTGCCGCGGTGATAAAGGTAGGTTCGTTTCCTCTATTACAGATACATAAGTCTTCACTTAGAATATAGTCAAAAAGTGACTCACCTCTTGCATTGATATCAGAGCTTCCCCAGCACGAGTGTCGTGAATTTGCATCTGATCCAATAATTACATCGGCTTACCGTCGCCTCGCTTCGGCTATGGCTTCACGTAGCAGTAATGGAGGTGGTTCCACCTCGTCGTCATGAGCCATGTATGCGGATATAATCCAGAGCTTTCTGGCACCGCTATCCAGGCTGACAGTCACAATGTCCTCGTTGCTGAAATTAGGTAGAATTAGTGCTTTGAATTCATTTCTGATGAGCATGCAGGATCTTGGTTTACCTGCTATATTCTGCACCATCAGCTTGAAATTAGGCGTCCTGATCCCGGAGATGCCGCTACTGCTTAGCCACGGCTCCTGGATCAGGACTACGTCGGCTCCACCTTGCTCAAGGTGGATAAGGAGATTTGCGGACGCCGCCTTAGAGTGTTGGAGGTTTATTTACAGGATCTTCATCCTCTAAAGTCCGCTCCAGTCACGCCAGTTCGACGTCCTCGTTTACTGAGGCGAAGAGCCTCTCTTCCTCCGCCCTGTCGTAGAACCGTCCGATGCTGACGACGGATCTCTCCGTTGAGAGAGCATCCTCAGCACTTTCGGCCCCCGACATGACGTATTCTACCTCCATACTCATGGGGGCTTCCTCCGCCGCGGGCTCACGTGTTTCCGGCACCTCAGGAGGTTGAGAGCCATCACCCCTGGAATCGGATTGGTAGACCCTAAGGACTACCCTTTCGAATCCATAGGTGATGACTCCCCTGGACTCAGCGAGAGGGCCGAGGGATTCCGCNCTGGAATCGGATTGGTAGACCCTAAGGACTACCCTTTCGAATCCATAGGTGATGACTCCCCTGGATTCATCGAGAGGGCCGAGGGATTCCGCCTTGAGTAGTATCAGCGCTTGCCGATGCGACTCCTGGGAATCCTCGGACCCCTCAAATCTGACAACCCTTCAGTTGTGCGTGGGCAGATGCGGGTTGCAGTAACGGAGGATTTCCTCAATCTCCTCCGGTGCGGAGGGTTCGGGGGGGGAGGCAGACGCGGGCCCGCGGGCGGGCAGAAAGATCCTTTTCCTCCACGGCTTCCAGCTTGGCACCCTCCCAAACCTCCCCCATCAGAGTCACTGCAGACTTGTATAATGATGCCGACCGCTCGTCAGAGCATACAATTCTTTTGTGATGCCACCCACCATCCTCACAGCGCGGAGGTGGACCAGGGTTTCCTCTGACCACCCTTAGAAAGACAGAGGAGATGGCCGCTGCCACGCGCCTCCAGTTTTCCCTGGATATGGTGCCATCTTCTCTGCCTCGATCGAGGACCCCCAGGGTAGTTGATCCCGCCTGCTTAGCGATTTCGCTGAACAGAGCAGGCGCAACCCCATTTCTGGGTCTTTTTGCGTGGGAGCCTTCTCCCTCTTGAGACCTTTGTCTCTTAGGACCCGTAGGAGGCGCACTCGCGTCTCCTTTCGTCGGGTTCTTAGCCTTCTCATCCAGGCCACACATCACCTCTTTGGCCCCCTCGAGCGTTTTCAAATGTTTCTCAGTGAGCTGAGAAGGATCTTGACCGCCATAGCGTTCCAAAATCTTGGTAGCCATGCGCCTGTCGGAGTAAGCCTTTCGGCCCGACGAAGGCTTCTTGTGGGGAGCCCTCGCGGACAGACCCGGAAGACTGGGAGAAGAGCCCGCGCTGGTGCTGGTGGCGATTCCGTCTAGCACCCCCCTTAATCGCTCTCTCAGTCCGGCCCCTTGCCTAGAGACCCCCACGGAGTCCGGTTCCGGCACTCCTGCCCTCCCAGTGGCGACAGCACCTGCCCCCCCCCCTCGGAAGCATTTAGGTGCTTCCGCGTTCTTACCCCCCGAGCGAATATCCGTTGAGGATCCCCCAGAGGTAAAAATTGTAGAACGAGGCGGTTTCGCCTCGCATACCGCAGGTGTTGCTATAGACCCCCAGATGAACCGGCTTTGGGGGTCGGCTCCGATTCCCCGCCACCCCTCGAAGGCTTATTTCCCTGTTGGTTTATTGTTTTTTTGTTGTTATTATCTTCCATATTCTGTTGGGTCCCCACTCAGAGCCGTTATCCAAAACCCGAGCGTGTAGTCGCCTTTAAATGGTCCCATAGCTACCTCTGAACAAGACTATGGCGAGGGTTGACCCATGCCCTTATAGGGTCATGAGTTCAGAGCCGACCAGCGCAAAGACGGGAGTTCTCTCAACCGCACCTACACCACCAACTTAACGGAGACGGGAATTGGAACGTACCCTGAGGTCTGCCAGGGTTTTAACGGGACGGGGCAGTTGCGGCATTAGCCCACCAGCCATTTCTGCCGAGTGTCACCCCAGCATACTCAGGTGGTAGAATACCACAACCACCAGCTCAGGGATCGACAAATCCAAAACGTTTTCAGAATCGTAGTCAGAGGACGAAGCCAGGGTCGTTACCGTTCAGGTTAAGAGGCCGTGGAGGCCGCAGGTCATTTGGCGTTACCCAGGGTGCACCACGCAGAGGCGACCTGCTCTACCCCCCTTCCTTTTTACCTGAATAGTGAGTAAATCTTTTTTCAGTGATTCTAAAATAATAAATTGGTAATCATTTTAAAATTTTTTAATTTTTTTAATTTCCTGCTAGCTTTAAAATAAAATTTTAATACTTCATAATAAAGTTTCAGCTTACTGTCAATATAGAAGTATTAAATATATGAGTTTATGTCACAACACAAGGAGTGACATAATCCCAATTTTTAAAATTGGACTTACGCCGCTTCTCTCAAAGTGTTTACCGCTCGTAATCCATAATAAAGGTTAAGATTTAAAAACTAATTAATAAAACTTTGGAAAATTAACAATAAACTACTTTTTTCGCAAAACCTATAAAGGACCCATTTATTTTGTAAAAAAAAACCTGTGTGACAGTTAGTATTTTACACCCTGTATATGATAAAAAATGAATAGCTTGAAAAAAGAAAAACAAAACTAAAAAAGGAGTACATTTCCAGAATTTTTTGGGAGTACAAGGGAGTGTATTGCAATAAAATGGAGTACGTTTACTCCCAAAAGCAGTACGTCTGTCAACCCTATCCCGAGCTGTAGGTTTTATTTAAAAAGTACCAAAATCAATATCAACGTTCCAATGTACCAAATCGTTTTCAGAGTACCACTTTTGGTACGAAAGTACCAAAATAGGCAACATTGGAACCGAGCGCTAGCAGCGCGCCACTCACCGGCGTTATCAGAGCTCCACAACAAAGTCACGCCACCACGGCATAACGGTCCGATAACGGCACACGGGAGCCGTTACCCCGCCACTGGAAACGACACCACCGAGATTCATCATTGTAATTTTTGTTATATGTTTCTTTTTTAGTATATAAGGGAATTATTAAATAAAGTACGACTCTAACGCAAGTAACGGTTGCGTGTTCGGACGCGTTTTCTTACGCTCCGCAATCTTTTGAGTTTTTTTGTCATTAAGTGACTTTTATTTGTTTATAGTAAGTCAGAAAATCATCTTATTGACTCTTGGTGATATAAAATAAATGATATTTTAAGCTGAATCATAAACAATGCCTTGCTTGTGCGGACAAAAGGTTGATCGCAGCACTCAATCAACACTTCAATGTGCTAAGTGCAAAGAGATTTTTCATTTGAGTGGTGTTGGTATTGTACAAGCCGATCTTGACTATTTACTTTCGTCTGACAAGCCTTTCTTTTGTAAAGTATGTATGGCTGAGCGTCGTACTTCGATTCGCTCGCCGTCCCCTGTTGCTTTGGATGACAGCGCTATTGTCTGTGAATCTAAACCCTCATAAAAATAAAACAACCGAAAACGCTGAGAATGCTTCTCGTAATTGTCATCAAATAAATCGACATGCCATATTCAAAGAGATTTCTTCTCTTAAAGCTGAGAATGTTCAGGTAGTCTCTTTAATTAGAGATTCACACGTTGAAAATAAACAATTAAATAAAAAATGTGACGCTCTAAATGGTGAAATTCGTTCAGTGCAGACTAAGCTGAGCAATAAAGACGCTGATATATCCATATTAACTAAGGAAATTAAAAATCTTCGCCAATAGTGTAAATGACAGCAAAGAGGTGATTGACAAAGTTAATCATTCTCTTTTATGCTCTTCGTTTTCGTCTCCGACAGTTTACTCTGTTGCTGACTCTCCTGCTGCTGCCTCTACATCGCTTAATAATGCAGTATGCACGTCGTCATATACTGTGCGTATGCGTACATCTACTCAGCCATCTGCTTCGCTATCAGCTGAAATTGTTGTTCCTGCGAATGCTCCCGCCGTTTGTGCTATTAATTGGTCATCTTCGTCTTTTGGTGCTAATAATGCTCGGGTGCAATCTCTTGCTGCTTATAATTATTCACGCGATTCTCATCAACATAATTCTTTATCTTATTCGCAAGCTTTTGCCGGGAATAATATCTCTTCATCACAACGAACTAACATTACCACGCCTGCTTTGGTTTTTGGTAACGGTGATCACATCTCTGCATCTGTTGGCGTGTCAGCAGGTACTCATTGGACCACTGTTGAGAATAAAAAGCGTCGGAAACAACTAAGAGTTGTCGGTTCAAGCCCAAATTCTGACTTACAGGTAGCGGATCATAAAAAGTGGTTACATTTATCGTCGTTTTCGCCCTCAGTCACTGCGGATAATATTGTTGACTATATTGTTAAACACGCTGGTGTAGATAAAACACATATCTCATGCTATGCCTTGATAAAGCAACAAACTCCGCCAGTTAAACTCAATAGAGTAAATTATAAGCTGGGTGTCTCTTATGCTTTTTATGAAAAGTTGCTTTCGCCTGACCTCTGGCCAGCAAATGTCAATATACGCCCTTTTCGTTTTTTACAAAAAAAGGGAAATCAGGAGGCAGTAACGTAAATATTTCAAAGGATAAAACGAATGTATGCGATTTGAAAGTGTATTTTCAAAATATATTTGCCTTCGAACAAAAGCAGAAGCAGTGCGAATTTTTAGTTCACACGCAGACTATGATGTTATCGTTATTGTTGAGACGTGGCTTAATGCTGTTTTCTATGATAGTGAATTCTTTGACTCAAAAATCTATAATGTATATCGGAAGGACAGAGACTTTGTCAAAACTTGATATTTAAGAGGCGGTGGAGTTCTCGTTGCAATTCACCGAAAGCTACACTCTTACTCGGTTTCGCTTGAGGATAGTAATACTCTCCTCGACCAACTTTGCGTGTGCGTACAAGAACCCTCATCACATAGCTCGCTGTATTTCATTGTATCTTATATACCTCCTAATAATAATGATGATATTTATCGTGCGCATGCTGATAATGTCATATCTTTAGTTCAAAACAAGCCAGGTGATAATCATATTTTTGTTTTAGGTGATTTTAACATATGTAACATAGGCTGGTCTAATGCTTTTTCAGCTTTTGGTCTTACTAGGGTTCATGAATCCTACCTAATCGATAGTTTTTTAAGCCTTAATCTGATTCAAATTAACAAGTATGCTAATAAACTGAGTAGAATTGTAGATCTAATTTTCGTCAGCGATAATATATACTGCAATATTGAAGAATGCTACTCGCCTATCTCGTCACCTGAGATGCATCATGTTGTAATAGATTTTAAATTTGAATTTTACAATTTTCCAACTGCCACTCCCGGTGGTGAAATTTTGTTTAATTACAGGGCTTGTGACTTTTCAAAATTAAATGGTTTAATGTAATGTGGAACCATTTTGCGTCAGTTATTTGCTTTCTCTTTGTTTCTGAAATTTGGACTTGCGTTTCATTGTCTTACACCAATTAATGTAACTAGGACTAGCGTTTCCGAGGATGTATGTACAGAACAAAAACCACTGGTTGAACGCAAGAATATAATCCGCTGAGACGTACCTAACTAAGAACCAACCACGGTTTAGCACGGCTATAAATAGTGACGGACAAACAGAAACTATTTAGAACGAAAAATGACACTAAAGATGGCACAACGCCGAAACCGGTTTGTCTCCAAACCAAATTTGACAATGGATGACGGAAAATCGTTCCACATTACATCACACTCCTACCCTGTCGGAAACACCTACAACGAAAATGAGAATTAAATACTTCTTGCATTTAATTGGGAGGTGCTGCTTGCCTCTCATAATGTATCCGAATGCTATGATATTTTTAAGACTACTTTATTTGAATTCTGTGTTGACAATATTCCAGTTCTAAATAAAAAGCCATACAAGTTGGCATGAAATAATCCTAAGCTTAAAAGAGTTAAAAAATTTAAGACATCCGGGATCAATTACTAGTATACCTTCGGCATTATTTCTTGAGAATAAGTTTGCTAGTAGCCGTAATGATGTAGCTAATCTCTTCGCTGAATTTTTTAGTTAAAATTTTTCCGATTATGATGACAATTGTGCGTTCGATTATGACTACCCAGAAAGTTTCTCCATTAATTTTGGCTCTCTTAAGTGGTCATCTGATGATGTTTTAAATGGCATTTTTAAACTTAAACCATCAAATAAAATGGACATTGATGGCTTTTCGGCAAAATTGCTTAAAATACTCCCGATCTGGTTTTACCTTTAACCCTTATTTTCAATAAGTCACTTGCCTCAGGTTGTTCGTAGATGACTGGAAAATTACCCACATATTAACCCTATATTTAAAAATGGTAATAAAAGTAATGTGCGTAACTATAGGCCGATTTCTAAACTATCAACAATATCAAAAGTTTTTGAAAGTATTGTTAAAGACAATTTATATTTCGCATCAAAAAATTTAATTTCTCCAAATCAACATGGCTTTGTTACTAATAGATCAACAGTTTCTAACCTAGCAGACTTTAGTGAATACTGTATTACGTCTTTTGCTGATGGATATCAGGTAGATTGCATATATGTACACAGATTTTGCGAAAGCTTTTGATAAAGTGTCTCACTCAATATTAATTAGTAAATTAGCTTATCTTGGTTTTCATTCAGTCTTTCTGAATTGGATAAAATCATATTTGTCGTATAACAAACACCTGGAATTAAAGCTTGTTGATTCAAAAACTGCTATTAATGCTACCTGGTTAAAGTATGTAAATAACCCAAGGATTTGTATCACTAAGAAGCTAAAAATCTTTGATACCTGCTCCAGATCGATAATGTTCTACGGAGCTCAAGTGTGGGGCGTAGAAAAATATGAATCTGTGGAAAAACTCCTGCGTTTTTTCATAAAAAAGGTTATCTTTTTGCCCTCCAACACACCGAACTACATGCTACATCTAGAAACAAAGTTACTACCTCAATATGTCCACACGTTACGCTTGCATATGTATTTCATTTTGCGTTGCCTAAAGCTACCACCTAACAGGCTTCCTCGTATTCTTGCGGAAGAATCCATTCGTTTGAATACATATTGGGTAAAGAAATGGCATCATATCGCTGATACGATAAATATGAATCCTCTTAGTGACTTTGCTCCTGACTCCGTTGCGACGTATATACCGTTGCTTCTAAGCAATTTAGTAGAGAGGGAATTCTGCGGCTATCGTGAGTTTGCTCAAAAGACCACGTCACATGACCTTTACCCGAGGTTGATCCCCGCAGATACGATGTATTTTAATGACCAGTATAGCGCTCATGCTATAAGTCTATTTTTTCGTGCAAGAGGTGGCCTACTCAATTTAAACGCAAGAGAGTACAAAAAGGTAATTTCAGATACCTGTACGATCTGCAATCTATGCGAATCGGAGAACATGTTCCATGTCATTGGTACCTGCCCAATGTATAGAAATATTCGTCGCAAATATTGTGGTGAAAGTGTTCTCGATATGGCTAAAGTCGTAAGCATATTAAGTGGTACCGACTATCATGCGCTTTATAATTACCTGGAGAGATGTCTTAAGTATAGGGAGCTAATACTAAATGAGTTCTCATGAGCGAAATGGCTAAAGAAAAAAAAAATATATATCAAAGTGTCTGAATTTTATATGTTTTGTTTATCCGACTGTCGACTTATCGTCATCGTCGTATGCTTCTTATTCAATTGCATTGTATAAATTATATGTATCTTTTCATATGAATAATGTATTTAAAATTTGCAATCAGTATTTAGCTCTTAAGATACACTTACTTATGTAATGTCTTTGTAAAGTACACAATTGAATAAAGAAACATCAACTAACTAACTAACTAACTAAAATCATATTTGTGTAACAGGCGGTGCGTGGTCTCTATTGATGGCATATCCTCTGAACCATTCTTAGCTACCTCTGGGTTTCCCCAAGGGAGTATCTTAGGACCGTTACTTTTTGTTTTGTGCGGATGATCTAAAAAATGTTTCAACAGTAAAAAATCTGAATGATATGAATAGGCTTCAAGGAGAACTGGATAATCTGCATTCCTGGTGCTTGAAATCCAGACTTTCACCGAATTTAAATAAATGTTTCAAAGTCACTTTTGCAAAAATTCGCAATGTCTTATCGACAAACTACAGTATTTCTAATACTTTGTTAGAAACTGCTGAGGAAATGAAAGATCTGGGCATAATCTTTTCATCAAATTTCTCCTTTAACAGCCATATCAGCCACATAATTAGGAAATCTTATTCAGTTTTGGACTTTGTAAAGCGAAATTGCCCAAATTTTTGTGACCCGTATACACTTAAACTGTTATATACGTCGTTCGTACGTTCAAATTTGGAATACGGGCTTTTATATGGAGACCTTATCATAGTAATTCTATAAATAGAATTGAGCGTGTTCAGAAGGGTTTTCTTAAATTTGCATTACGCATACACTTCTCGTTTACTTTTAATAAATCTGAAGACCCTAGAAACTAGAAGATCAGTACTCTCTTTGACTTTTATTTTCAGTTGTTAGTGGGTCCTTGGACTGCACTATTCTATTAGAACGTATAAATTTTAATATCCAGTGCAACTTCCGCACAACATTGCCTTTTTACGAGGGAAGATGGAAAAGAGTGTGCACGTAATGCCCCAATTGCTCGTTCAATAAACAGACTCAATAAGATTTCAAGTTTTATTTTAGTTGATTTTTCTTTAGATAGAAATGTATTTATTAATATTTTGATTTCGTACTTTTAGTTACTTTTTTGCATTTGTATGAAATGTTCTTGGATATTTCTGAATAATTATTGATACGAATGTTCTTTTTTCGAGGCTCCAATAATCTGTAAGAAATTTATGTTTCATAGACTTTAGTAAATAAATAAATAAATTTACCGGAGCCTCGAAACTACAAATTTATTTACTTACTTTTCGTAACATTGAGTTTCGGTATAAAAAATTTACAGCAGAGTTCGTTTGCTTTCAAGGAAATTATTTCAGCATTATAATATGCAAAGGGGTAATTTTTAGTGGAATGCTTGTTAGGATTGTGCAGTAGATTTTGATAGACTTAGGCACTCCGCACATTAAGCTCCTAATCACAGTAGTGTAATCGTTTCGGCATACTAAAGTATAAAGCATTTATGCCGAACCCATGTATTTCAATGAAGCTCTGTAGATTACGATTCAAAATCATGTTTGCGCCTAATCATTAAAGCTTCATGAATCGAAGCGCCCAACATTGTAAGGCGCTTGCAGTTTTGAAATCGTCATTTGTTTACTTTTTTGTGTTGGAAATAAAATTTATTTGTCGATTCAATAGAAAATAATTGGAAATGAACGATTTCGTGCTAAAATTCGTGCAAATTGCATTAAACCACAAGCGTTTATGCAATATTTCGGAGCGGAATAATTTGCGGAAGTGCGTGTTGCGAAAGAACGGCCAAAAAATTTGTTATGTGTAAAAAGTGTTTATTAGCTGGTGACTTATGCAGGGCGTGCAAGTGTGCAGAAGTCGAGTCGTCATGCATTCGTTTCGGTATGATGAAACGATTACTCTACTTTGATTATGCGCGTAATGTGCCGAGTGCCTTTGTTTGGCTCCTGTGTTGTCCGTATTTCATTCCGCATACGTTAGGGCTGTTAAAAGGAATAGAGTTGGTACATGCTGCAGAGCTTATGAGCGCTGGTTTGCAATATAGAGCTGTTAAGAGGAATATAGTTGGTATCAGGGTTGTTACGAATATTCGCATCCGCATTCGCAACCGCGGAGCTTCCGCATTAATTTTAATATTCTCCATCTCCATTTTAACTCTTTTATGGTCAACTTAAAATGCATTTTATGGCAAAAACAGAATTTTAACTTTAAAATGAGGAGAACGCGGTTTTGTTTTTTTTTATTAAAGTAGTAAACGCAATAACACCCAGGTTCGGTCCGCACTCCGAGCGATTCCAAACATTTTTTTTTATTTTTTATTTTTATTTTAACATAAACATCATTTTATTTATTTTTATTAAATTTTGTTTTATTATCTTTTTTTGTGTATGGTATTTGATATAATTATTTCGTAATTAATCAATTTTGTTGGAGTTTGATTTCAATTAAAAAGCCCACAACAACTATAATTAAATAACAAAAATTTAAATAATATTTAAAAGAACAAAAAAAGATGCAAACAAAGTTTCCCTAGCAGTGGGATTCGAACCCACGACTTCCCGGCTTGCTAAATCCACAATCCTGCCGCGGACACAGGGTGAACTAATTAAAGTACTCATATTTCTACATATATATTGCCGGGTAAATTTTTTCTCTTCATATGGATAGCACTGTTCTCTCTCATCTTAACAAAAAGCTGTTTCTAAGATGTCTATGATTGACACAACTTCAAAATCTATTCTAAACTTAAAACTGAATTTTAACAAGAATGAGTCTTAACTTGCGACTATGGCTATGGGCCATTATTTCTTAAGCTATCTAACCGAGCTATCAATGGGCAGTCATACAAGTTCCAACTTCTACTTGACCTACATAAAAGAAGAAAGTGTTCACCAAATTTTCGTGATTTGCTTTTGATGTTACATATATTCTTTTCAAAAATTTCAAATGGGGCTCTTTGGGGAATTTATTCTTAGCAAACATTTTAGAAACAGTAATTCTGTTTACTTGTCGAGCAATATTTTTTTCTTAAGGATATACATTGGATCCTTGGCTAAAAACTTCTGTGGTAAAACTGTCCCTTCTTTGCTATTTAAAGTCAAAGAGTAAGCTCCTTCAATAGGGATTTCCAGCAGAAATGATCAACTTCTGCCTATAAAGCAAATCGATGCTCAAATAATTAAAAAACTATAGGTCTGACCTTTAATAAGATAATAATTACGTAACTATCTGCGATTCAAATGCTTATAAAAAAACGGGGTGATTTTTTTAATAACAATTGTTCAAATATCTTTGAACACGTAAATATACATATGTACAATCTTCATTTTAGTCCTAAGATTTAATATATAAGGAGTTGTAAAAATTAAATCACGTCAGAATTAAAATAAATTCTCATTTGCACAGAATGAACGTGTTGTCTGTCTTGTATTGCCCCCCATCCGAGGTAAGGGATATTAGATACAGCTACAAGTCTGTACCACAATATTCTGATCCGATTCGGCTGGCAGCCACGACTTTGAAAACAGAATTTTGCCCAAAATTTTCATTCCTGGAAATAATTTCCATATCCACGTATTTAACTCGTTATAAGCACAAATTTTTCAAACCAGTCGCAGAAGAAAGTATTTAAAATGAATTACAAATACTAAAATCGAAAAACGCTTATGAAGTTACAGATTCCTCAAATTCTGAAATAGCCAAAGGAATGAGAATGAAGAATTATTTTTAAAAAGCTTTAGAAAAACCTGACATATCTGGTTTGGCTTGTATGCACTGTTTAAACAACGAACTCGCCATTATGCTAGATTCTAATTGTTTCTTAAAAATACTTAACATCCGCATTCGCATCCGCATCCGCGGATGTTAGCTGTTAGATATTCGCATCCGCATTCGCACCCGCGAATGTCCAGAATTCCACATTCGCAACATCCCTAGTTGGTATGCGCTGTATAGCTGATATACACTGTAGATTTGTTAAGAGGAAATGAGTTTGTATGCGCTGTAGAGCTAGTGCGCGGAATAACTTGAAGAATTGTAAATTTTCACAACTATTAATTTTTTCGCAATTTTCTCGTCTTTATTTTCACTCTTTTATCTGAGTAGAAGTGAGTCTGAGCGTGCGACACACTGCTGGGAGTCAGCTCAATAGCTCCGCTCAGTGCTGAGTTACCCATCTCTACTGTGGTCGTGAAGAGACGGCTATTGGCTAGAATTGATTTCATCTGCGCCGGCTTGATCGTCGGCCTTGATTTCATTTCTGCAACAGCTGCTGACTACACACGCTCTCTCCACAGCCTCTCGTGAAACAGCGTACGGGCGACACGCGGTCGGACCGCCCTCAACAGAGCGACGTTGACAGCGCTACCAGGGCCCTACCCTCCGACGATAGAAGAGCGCTACTCATCACCGTTGCCAGAGCGACAATCATCCGAGCGAACAGAGCGCTGCTCACCGACGTCGCTAGAGCGCCACTCATCGGAGAGACCAGAGCGCCACTTGCCAACGACGTCAGAGCGCGAAAAGAGCACCACTTGCCAACGACATCAGAGCGGTACTCTCTGGCGTCACCAGAGCGCCACTCACCGACGCGACTAAATCGTCAGTACAGTACTAATTTTTCAACTTTCGTACTGATTTTATTCATTCCTTCAATCAGTAGGCTAATGTCCTGTTTTTTTTAAATTTGTACTGATTTTTCAATTCTGAGCAATCAAATTTGTAATACAGTTCTTCTTGGTACACGGTATCTCGGTGATCGGTAATTTTTGCCCATGTATTTTGTTTGTGTAATATTATTTTACACAAACAAAATACTTTACGATTTGCTTAAGATTTTTACATAACGTTGCAACTTTCTTAAAATTTACTGTAAAAAGTAAGAAGAAAATGAGAGATATGCAGAGAGAGATATGCGCAAGGAATTAATATAAAAGAGCAATCCTTTTATGGGCATATTGCGGGTCATTATCTACCAGAGGGCTGACAGTTTTTGTCGAGTGTTGTTAGTTATCTCGAAAATGACTTTCAGTTTAAAAACAACAAATTTAAATAATTGAATGGCTTTGCCTACAACTTACAATTCGTTTTTCTCAATTTACTGATTCAATTTAGATACTCTTTTTGGCGAATTCTTAGTCTTTCAAAGTTTTTGCGCAGTTGAATAAATAATTGAAGCCATGAGGAAATACGGATGCAGTCCTTAAATAGAGGTCTCTTTCCACAGCTTGAATAAACATGTAATTTTGTTTTTTCAATACCACGTACAAACGAAGCACCTGAGAGGAACTAACTTAAATATAAAGTTTGCTTCCTGGCGAAAAGAGGGAAAGCGACTTCTAATTAAAACTTTAGAAAGTGAACTTCAAATTAAAAGTAATATTAAAATATGTAAAAGTAATATTAAAATATGTATAATGTTTAGAGTTCTTTGACTATTTTAACATTGAAAGTGGAAATGATCTCATTATTGCTATTAAAAAATGTCATGTATATAAAATAATTTATTGGCTCCTGTAATATTATAAAGGTATCTCGTACTGCATGTTAATGTATTTTTATTTTTCTTTGAAAATAAGTGTCCGAATGAAAAAATTTTTTTGGGTGCAGAGTTAAAAAACATTAAACTATACAATGAAATTATTTGCGGTACAAAATTTTTTTTTTTTGCTTTTCCTGGTAAATAATAGTATAATCTTGGTAAATTCGGGGCCCACTTGAGGAAGCCTTACCCATACCAAGATATTATTAAAAACAAGTACTCTGGCGTTTCATAGTATTATCTGCTACTTACATTCATAATTCTGCTTGGAATAAAAGTGTACTGAAAAGTACTGATTTTTATAGCATGATAAAGTCTAATGTACTGTTTTCGCGCCAAAAAAATCTGGCAATCCTAGTTACAGGTTACTTGAGGAAGCCGCCCTTGGTATATTTTCTTAGTCATTAACATTTTTATGTGCATCCAAATGTCTGGTTACACAGTTGAAAGTGATATTTTCTACGTTCATTGCGAAAACAGACAAAAAGTAGTATCAGAAAGTTCGATTCGACATACTTATCGTTACTTTAGTACACAAGGGCCTTAACCATCATTTTTATTTTTATTTTACAGGAGAAGCAAAAACAGGAAGGGCTTTTTAAAAATAGCGTGCAACTCCGTTGTTTTTGGTACTAACACTTAAAATTTTTATTGAAGGTGTGTTTTAATTAGGGATGTTATTTTTTCGGCTTTTTCCGATCCCGGGATTTTCGGGATGGCGTTGCACAATCCCGGGATCCCGGCATTAGTCCCGGGATTTAGATATTCAGTACTTTTCAACAACTTGAATCGAAAAAATTGCTTCTATATTGTTTGAGAAACTCTCCTACCATGAAATAAATAATAAATAATCGGGTTTGAAACCATGGTACAATAATTACAGGTATTGTCTTCCCAGAGAGCGTATATTCCGATCTGCCTTATTTAAAAAATATCATTCTTGCTCACACTAAAACGTTTACTGCTGGAAATATCTCTTTTTCCATACCCCATATACCATATATGTATGTTCACGTATTTTTTTTAACAAACTATTTTACAGAGAACTTATTCAATGTGCAAAAGACGGAAAAAAATTTGCTTGTAAATAAATTCAAACTTTATATGTCTCACTTAATTTCAAATGTTTTTTCTTTTGTTTTGAACAATTATAAAAATTAAATTGAGCGAAAACAAAAAGCAAAGCCAAATAAAATTAAAAGAATCAACAATGAGCTGCGTCAAAATGAAAATAAGGGAGCACGAATTTCGATGTGAAGGAAAACTCTCTAGGAGACTGTTGTGTAGCTGGCTGTTCGGGCAGAGGAAAGTGGCAGGTTGNATGAGCTGCGTCAAAATGAAAATAAGGGAGCACGAATTTCGATGTGAAGGAAAACTCTCTAGGAGACTGTTGTGTAGCTGGCTGTTCGGGCAGAGGAAAGTGGCAGG
>NW_016157227.1:88924-99771 GCF_001687245.7 Rhagoletis zephyria | reverse complement strand
CATGCATATATCCACATATATGTATGTATATATATATATATGCATGTATGTTCATATTAAATCGGCTGTCGTTACANTTCTCTGATTTAGAATATGCATGCATAGATATACACATGTTCATGCATATATCCACATATATGTATGTATATATATATATATGCATGTATGTTCATATTAAATCGGCTGTCGTTACAAGACAATACCAGTAATTATTTTACCATGATTTGAAACCTATTTTTTTTTTATTAAAGTGGCGTTTTTATTCTCTGACCGCAGGATTTATTTTGAAGGGCTTTGTAACTTCAAAGATATGATTAATTCCAAGAATTATTAAAAAATGCAATGCAATGTAGAATGAAAATATGGGTAACAAATACAATAGGAAATTTCTTTAGAATTTAAAAAATTTAAATTTTTTGCATTCACCAGGACGAATAGGTAATTTTTAAGCTGACAAAGTTAAAAGAACGAAATTCGAGCAAATATTGCGAAATTTCAAGGATAAAATTTTAAAATAACATTTTCAATATTTACCAGCACTTGTGCACTAGAAACTGGAATATGTTTAAATTCTACAGGATTTCCTCATTAATTCTATACCCATACTTCTTCTCTAAGCACATTTCTCTGAATTTTTTAAATCATTTTTGAATTACTGACGTCATAGTGAAAAACTAAAAACGCAATTTTGCTATATTTGGCCCATGGTTTCGCGAATATATTGATATTTGTATTTAAAATTTACTATCGCGCGGTGTTATATGTACAATGAGCTAGAGATTTTTATAAAAAACATTAATTATTAAATAAAAAAAGAAATATAGCCAATACTGGTAAAGAAAAGCAGTTTCTGTTATTGCCATCAGTGCAAATTACAAATCCCGGGATTAATTGCCAAGAATCCCGTGATTTTCGAGACCTTAAGGATCCCGGGATCCCGGGAATAGCATTCCTAGTTTTAATACATTCTACCAAAATCTGTGAAAAACGCAGTTTCAAAAAAAGTGTTGGGTATTGCCTTTGTGAATTTAGATAACGATATAGTTCTTATCATAATGAGAAGATTTCACCATTTATCTCAATATTTTTTAATTTTAACTATTTCTTTTTAAAAATATAGTATATTTTTTAACAAAGTCCATATAAATCCAAGTTTCAATCTTTGTGGAAAATTAAAACAGAAATTAACAACCTTTGTAAAATTTCGTGCTTTTTAATGCGATTTTTTAGAAATATTTTAATTATGCAGTTTTGTAGCCCTATTTCAATTACCATTAATTTTTGGGAATTTTCTTTGCCATATACAAAAAATCGTCGAAAATGCTTCATATGGAATAATATGACTAACATCGTCAACAAAAAAAAATGCCAAAAATCAACGATAAGTCTCAGTTAATTTAAACTTGCAATAAAATTGAATGGGCTAAAAAACTGCATACTCAAAATATTTCTTAAAAATTGAATTAAAAAGTTCGAAATTTTAATGAAAGTTGGTTGATTTTTTTCAAATGTTGCACAAAGGTTCAAGCTTGGATTTATGTGATTTTTGTTGAAGATTATACTATATTTTAATAAGGAAATTTAAAAATATTAAGGCAAATGGTCAAATTTTGTCAATTTGTAAATACCGTAAAGTTAAGATAAGGACTATACATTCATAGTATCTACATACCCATTGTTTTAATTTTTCACATTGGCAAAGAGATTTACATGATTTCTTATTCTATAAATAATCTTGTGCAAGCTTAAACCAGGGAGGGCGGCGATCGCTCCCTATGGCCCCTCCCCTGTATCTGCCACTGTCGTGATTTATAGACTGTATAAAGATTACCGATTAAATAAAAACCCTTAAGTGGGGTGGGTAAACAAACTGGCGAAGGTTTTCATTATATTTTATAAGGGACATTTTGATTTTTTCATATTATCTGCTTAAAAATCTATATCTGAAAAGTCCAGAGCTCTTTTAAAGGAGAGTTTAAGAAATAAAGGACAAAAGGCATCCTTTATTTAAAAAAAATATATATATAAAGGACAGGGGCTTAAATTAAAATAAAGGATGGTCAAATAGATAAGTAGGTATACATGAATGAATTTAAGAAATTTAACAAAAGTAGCGATAAATTGAGAATTGGAAAAATTTTAATAATTGTAGACTACTTTGTATGTATGCAGTATGTGCATATGTATGTATATGATATATGATGCGCATAAAATTGAATTAAACAAAAAGAATTTATTATAGACTTACAGGGCAATTCTGGCAACTGTCTTTCAACTCACCACCGTCTTTCGAAAGACAAAAGTCTATGCTGTTCGCCTATCAGGCATTTCATGTCACCGAGGCCACCTCTGTGCGCGACTTCTCAGGATTTGGATGAATGTTGAAGAGATTGAAGGTTTAGGTGAAATGAATATACGTGCAACATATTTTGCCGATATGACGTAGGGTTGCCTATTTACACGGGGCTTAAATTTTAAGAAAACGTCATATTATTATTTTATTATTTTTATTTTTACATAAAAACATTGGCGCGTATTCATAGTCCAGCAACTAAGTCGAAACTAACAAAGTTGCAACTTAAATTTAAGTACCAACTTAAAATTTACCTCTATTCATAGTCAACAAGTGTGAAAATATATCGATTTTTCTTTACGATATTTTGGAAAAATTACATTTTTATTAAATAATGTCAAGTTTGATCATCCGTTTATGTAATTTTTATTTTCATTCCATGATTATGCAAAAGAATAAGGTATCATTTTCTTGTTAATTGTTTGAAATAGCCAGAACAACCGCAGTGATGTGAAGTCGATGTTTATCGAAAGCATGCTGTGAAACATACAAATCGTAGATATCTAAATGTTATGCACAAATTTACTTTAAAAGAACTAGCGTGAAACTGACTTATTATTTGAGAATTTATCTAAATTATACCAATTATAAAATTGTGATGTAGCTTTATTCGAATTGTAATACGCATTTAATTTCATCTTCCGATTAAAATGGATCGATCTTTGTAAATTTTAATTGGAGATTATCCAATATTATCAAATTCACCCTCTACCAACTTAATTTTTACATATTTCGTCTGTTTTCCCTTAATTTGATAAAATACTTCTTCCTAGTTACGACTTAGTTGCCGCTGCAGCCGAAACTAAATTTTAAGTTGGTGCTGAACCAAAAAAGTCGAAACTAAGGCGACTATGAATAGCTTTAGTTGTGACTTAGAATAGTTTCGACTTAGTTGAGTACTAAATATGACTATGAATATGCGCCATTGTCTATAATGTCAACTTTAAGTACCCAAATGGGCGTAATGGGCTACTTGGGCATATCGATTCTAGATCGTTTAACGCTCGAGTGAGCTCGAGACATTGATATATTATGAAATTGTATATTTTTGAGAGACGAAATGTGTGCAGAAAACAAAAACAATATGAATAAATCATATTAACTTTACTAAAGGGTCTGAAATCACGAAAATCCCTTCAAGGAAATAGCAGAATTGAACTTTGTTGCAAGTTCACATGGGAAATCTGCTTGCCACGGGATTGGAAGAAATTTTAAGAAACTAACAGGTAGAGCAAGTTTTCAGCTCCCGACGTCACAATAAATTCTTACACCCGAGGCCTCTACCAATGGGGTGCTGTATGTTTCCAATGAAATGCCTGTAAAAAATAACTGCAACTATCTTTTCAGTGGACTTTATTTCGACTATGACTACGTGCCAATTACTTTAATCTTATTTTAAGCTAGTTAAAAAGGTTGAATAATATCAAGTTAGAGAACTTTATAACCTTACTTAACGAATCTTTAAATCAATAAATCATTTTTTTCTTTTTAGTTCTTATTGTAATGAAAGCGTTTTGTTGTTTTTTAACTATAATTTTATTACTCATTAGGTTTGTTTTTAGGAAAGGTGTGTATTTCCTTTTTCTTGTTTTGATAAAAGGACAAGCCTTGACGCTATCGTTGGAGGTCTAATATTCTTTTGCTATAAAACTGAAACATCAACAACATCAACATCAACAACACTCATTGCAAAAAAATATTAGACCTCCAATGATATCTACAAGGTTAGTCCTTTTATTAAAACAAAAAAAGGAAAGGTGTGTAAAAAATAAACCTAATGAGTAACAAAATTATAATTAAAAAAACCAACAACAACACACTTTTATTACAATAAGAACTAAAAAGAAAAAAAATATTTATTGATTTAAAGATTCGTTAAGTAAGGATATGAAGTTCCCTAACTTGATGTTATTTAACCTTTTAAACTACCTTAAAATAGGATTAAAGTAATTGGCACGTAGTCATACTCGAAATAAAGTCCACTGAAAAGTTAGTTGCAGATTGGATGTTTTTAAAATTTAAATGATGTCAGAAAGTACTACTGTATTAGAGTTTTCATCCATGGGCCTCTCATTATTGAATGGGCACGCCTGGGCAACTTTCCGAAGAAGCCCAAGAGTCAAGGAATAAGGATATTAAAAAATATCGGCTGCTTGTATCCTCGGACCCTGTCATTTCAAGTTTACGTTTAAACCCACCAAAACAAAATCATAAACTGTCGTCAGATGCCATTAAATTATTATCAACTGTTATAAATGCGGATGCGGAATAGCCATCAGAAAATATAGATATGAGCTTGGATACTTCAGATGACTGCGAGTCTGACGGTGTATAAAATTGTTATCTTAAAAATATATTCCTGTACCAACAAATATGTATGTCTTGTTTATTGATTCATTCAAAATCCCCGAGTTCCCGTGTAAATTTGAACATCAAGATTTTTAGAAACAAACATTAAGACCTCCTTAGTATTTGTCCGAGCTTCTCTTCCGATTTGTGGCGTGCGCCTTGATGTTGGCGCACAAAGGGGAGGGACCAACAGTTTTACGCCGAATCCGAACGGGGATTTTATTTTTATGAGAACCTGTTACACTCGGGGGTTTGCCAAAGGGTGTCTTTATTACAAAAAACTTGTTTGTTGTCTTATTTTTTGATGTTGGCGGGAACTGGGCTTGAACCCAGGCCCTGCGGAATGATAGCGTCTATTGCTAACCGCTACATCGCATCATATAACAAAAAAGCAGAAAACATGACCTTTTATACTTAACTACCTTAGTTTTGCTAAAAATTTGATTATTTTAAGCGTACACAGCAGACATTATGGATCCGCCATTTTGAATTTCGAAATTATGTGGTGAAATTTAAAACCAACAACCAAAATAAAGACGAATACACAAGGTGGAATTGTACCACGCTTCGACTTTCGGCCAGCTTTTTCGAAAAATTGGCCACTGTGCATTGGTAGAGGGCTTCGGGTGTACGAATTTGTTGTAACATCAGGAGCTGAAGACTTGCTCTAGCTGCTAGTCCCTTAAACTTTCCTCCAATCACGTCGTAAGCAGATTTCCCATGTGAACTTGCAAAAAGTTCAATTCTGCCATTTCCTTTTGTTTTTTCACGCCTGTCCGTTTTCAAAAATATACAATTTCATAAAATGTCAATGTCTATTTATCATATTGCTCGAGCGTTAGACGATCTAGGATCTATACGCATAAGTAGCCCATTACGCCCATTTGGGTACTTAAAGTTGATATTATAGACAATGTTTTTATGTAAAAATAAAATTTTTTTTAATCCTATAATCAAAAAAAATCAAAAAGAAAAATTTTTACTTAATTTTTTTTTTGTTGTTTATAATAATAATAATAGATTGGCGCTTACACATATGTTAGTGTTTGGCCGAGCTTCTCCTCCGATTTGTGGTGTGCGCCTTGATGTTGTCACACAAAGTGGAGGGACCTACAGTTTTACGCCGACTCCGAACGGCGATATTTTTATTAGAAGCTGTTTTTCATGGCAGAAATTTACTCGGAGGTTTGCCATTGCCTGCCGAGGGGCGATCGCTGTTAAGAAAAAACCCTTTTTCTTAATTTTTTTGCAATGATGCTTCGACCAGGGTTTGAACCCAGGCGCTGTGGAGTGGAAGCGCGCACTGCTTACCACCACACCACAGCGGTTTTTTATACGCTGCACATTAATGTAAAAAATGTACAA
This sequence comes from Rhagoletis zephyria, assembly GCF_001687245.7. Lineage (NCBI taxonomy): Eukaryota > Metazoa > Arthropoda > Insecta > Diptera > Tephritidae > Rhagoletis > Rhagoletis zephyria. The sequence continues at coordinate 93,704 of NW_016157227.1, read as the reverse complement.
TTAAAGCCCATAATAAGACGGAAGAAATACATTTTTTATCATTAAATTTCGTTAAAAGGTTTCCAAGATACAGCACTTTAAAAAAGGTATGTACGACGTTTTCTTAAAATTTAAGTCCCGTGTAAATAGGCAACCCTGCGTCATATCGGCAAAATATGCTGCACGTATATTCCTGTCACCTAGACCTTCAATCTCTTCACATTTCATCCAAATCCTGAGAGGTCGCGCACAGAGGTGGCCGCGGTGTTTCATGTCATGCCTCCTTTTAGAAATAAGTTTTTTAAAAATTAAATTAATAATAATAATAAAGTAGAATGGCGCTTCTACATATGTTACCTACACTTACAGTTTTACGCCGTCTGCAAATGGCCGACTGAGAGCCGTTTCGGAGGCGCTGTAATCTATGTATTCAGGGCGAAGTCAAGGCCATGCAGAGCTGCAGAGTGCTACCACCCGGTTTCCCTGAGCCTAATAGCAGTTCTTGCTGCGACAAATATGTGTTCAACATTCCGTATTGAACATGACGTTAAACGCCAGTGTAGGTGTAGTTCCTAATGCTCCACTAATTCCGATTAGGGCGATCCGCTGTAAACGCTCCAGGTTTTTTAGAAGTGTAGCCTTCACCAGTGAGTTCCACCAGAGAAGGGCTCCGTGAAACAAGATAGGGTTAAATTTGGACTCATAGATCTAATGAAATTCTTTGGGCGAGAGATCTCACTACCAATAGCCCTACATCAGTACAAGGCAACCGACGCCTTTCTTACCCCTTCCTCAATGTTAGGCTTTCACGACAGCTTCCTATCCAGGATCAAGCCTAAGTACTTGACACTTGAGCCGCATACGAACACCCCACTCAAGGTAAGGGCCACAACGGGTATCTTGTACTTCCTGGTAAACAAGACCAGTTCCGTGTTGCTGGGATTTACTGTAAGGCCGCCGTTGATCGACCACTTAGTTACCTGGTTCGGTTAACCTTGAGCCAGATCAAAAAGGGTGTCTAGAAATCGGTATTAACCAAAATTTCGTCATCTATATAGGTGATCATCCGACAGCCCACTATTTTCAGTTCCTCTAGAAAGTCGTTTTACACCGCAATCCAGAACAGGAGAGAGAGAGAACTCTACCTTACGGATTGCCCCTATGACTCTGCGCTGACTGCAGGCGCTCCTACACTCCACCGCGACAGATCTGTCACGAAGTTAGCTGTAGATATGCCCTATTGCGTTGGTTTTGAATATACTTGCCAATTGCCTCTGGAGTTACATTGTTGAAGGCCCCCTAGATGTCGAGGAAGGCCCCTACTGCATAATCTTTATGCGTGAAGGCTTCCTCTAACGACTTCACCAATGTGCGCAGGGCGGTATCCAATGACCTTTCCTTGCAATAAGCATATTGGCTCTTGAAAACAATCAGGAGGAATCGCGTTTCTTATGTACAGGTCTATCAGTCTCTCTAGCGTTTTTAGCAAAAATGAAGACACGACTGATAGGCTTTAAATCCCTAGGGGAAATCCGACCTTCGGGATCAACGCAGCACTAACTACCCTCCAAGCCTTGAGTATGTACCAGGTTCTCATTCAGTTCACATAAATAGGAGCCAACTAATTGCACGACACCTCCAGAGCCCTTTGCAGCTAAGTAGGTATGATGCCATCGGTCCCCGGCGACTTTAAGGGTAGGAACAAATTTATCGCCAGCCCATGTGACGATCGTCCAGAAGATCCGAGAAGTACAGGAAGTACAAAATATTGCAAAGAAGTGCATTCGACTGTACTGCGAAGTACGAAGTACAATGGCTAAAATATAAGAACTGTACTTCCGAAATATGTACGGCTGGTCACATTAGGTATACATATGTACGATGGTATGAGCTCTAATTTGCACTGTAACGAAGCGTTTTTGTTGCCCCGACGCTTCTTCGGCAACGCTGGGGTATACTCGCCATGTCCAGGGTCCGTTTCGGGCCTCCAGCAAATCGTACTTTATTTAATAATTCCCTTATGTACTAATAGGGTTGCCAGATTTTTTATGCACGAAATCAGTACATTTGGCTTTTTCATGCTAAAAAACTCAGTACTTTTCAGTACAATTTTTTATAAAGCAAAATTATGAATGTAAGTAACACATAATGCTTTAAAACGCCAGAGAACTTGTTTTTAACAATATTGTGGTATAAATAAAATATAGTTCATAAGAAATAAAAGTGTTATTCATTTTAACATGAGTGTACACATCATTGTATACAGAAGCCATAAATTATTTTATATTTATGACATATTTGAATAGCAATAATGAGATGGTTCAATCTTGAGTGTTTAAATAGTCAAAGAATTCTATACATTTCATTTTAAAATTACTTTTAATTTGAAGTTCACTTTATAAAATTTTAATTAGAAGCCGGTTCCTCTACTTGAGTCAACAAGCAAATTTATACTTAAGATCCTCTCGGTTGTTTCGTTTGAGTGTGGTATTCACAAAAAACAAAATTACATGTTTTTTCAAACTGTGGAAAGTACCACTATCTAAGGAATGCATCTATGTATATTTTCTCATGGCTTAAATTAATTTTTTCAGCTTCGCAAGAACTTTGAAAGACTAATAATTCGCTAAAAAGAATATCTAACTCTATGTCTTGAGTGCAAAGCTCTTTTACAATGTCAGTAAATTTTGAAAAAAGAATTGCAAGTTATAGCCAAAGCCATTCGAACATTAAAATTTGCAGTTATTAAACTGATAAATATTTTCGATATAACTAACAACACTCGACAAAAACCGTCATCCTTCTTTTTAAATAATTTAAGCTCCATCATATTATCGCCACTGGTACATAAAGACACGGCGATGTGCCCATAAAACGATTGATCTTTTTGTTGTATTATTTTCTTGGAAATATCAAATATTATTTGAAACATGTCAACTATAATTAAATTATTTTCTTCTTACATTTTACAGTGCAGTTTAAGCAAGTTCCAACGTTATGTAAAAATCTTAAAAAAATCCTAATGTATTTTGTTTGAGTTGAAAATTTAGTACAAATCAGTACAAATTTTGAAAAATCAGGACATTGGCGTACTGATTAAAGAAATGAATAAAATCAGTACAAGAGTTTAAAAATCAGTACTGTACTGATAAAATCAGTACGTCTAGCAACCGTACCTGTAACTTTATATTTAAAGGTTGCATTAAAATTTTTGATTGTGTCTAAAGTAAAGCATTTTATTGTCGGTTTTAAATTGGGTTATAATAAAGAAACATACATACGTGAAAAACCGATAATAAAAATGCTTAACTTTAGACATAGCTTTATTTTTAATCAACCCTTTAAATATGAAGTGAGGTTTAAAGTTGAAGGTTACTTCAGAAAACGGCCCTAAAAACGAAAAACATTTCCATAACCGTTCATTACCGATTTTACTAATTTTTATTATAAGAGCGTATTTTCCGAAAATATCTGTATTCAAAGGTTAAAATAAATTAATAAGTCACGGCTTAATCAGTATTACCCCGATGTGCTACGTGATTAGCCATAAATTGTCTAACGCATTAATATTAACACAATATATTAATTTCATATCAGGAGGATAACAACAAAATGCTTAGAAAAAAAAGCGCTTACATTGCCACGTTAGTTACCGATATCGCTAAGGAAGTGGATTTTGACATTGTCCTTCCTCGGAGAGCGAATTTACAAAATATTTGAGCTAATGCTGACGATTTTTTTTCGAAAGGCAATATTTATACCTCTATTGGTTAATATTTTGCTCGATCTTCGAGAAAGATTGACGAAATATACATTACATAAACATTTTTGATTTTAACTCATTACTTCCACCTAAAATTGGGGAAAATAATACGCTAGATGAAAAAATAATGCTTTCGAATACGTAAAATCGCTACGATTTTTTCTTAGAAAAGGACGCTATCAATTTGGAAGGAGAGTATAAAGTGTGGTCAGAACGATGGACAAATAAGGAAAGCGAAAAGCTATTCCCAAAATCGGCAGCAGAAGTTCTTGGTAAATGCGACGAATATGCTCCTCCATTGATTAACAAACTTCGCATTTCGCAGTTAAAAACATTGGTGCATTGTACCATGAATGGAGAAAGACTGATAGGTCTAGCACTTTTACACCTACACTTTGATATTTAAATTGACACTGAAAGGATAATAGAAATATTCGTAAAAGGAAAGAGCGAAATTGAGTTTGCAATTTAAAAATTCGGAATAAGTTGTTAAGTTCCTTAATTACATCCTTCATTTGACGAAACATTGTATGCAAAATATAAGTATTTATATAAACATATTGTAACGACAGCCGATCGAATATGAATACATATATATTTACATATATACCGGTAAAAGCATTTATATATGTATATGTATGAACATGTGTTTATATATATATATTCTAAGCAAAACAAGAAAAAGGCACTCTTTTCGAATCACCCTTTAAGAGCTATAGTGAAATTCTATTGACAACAAAGGAACTTCGATGTAAACAAAATAAAACTTTCCACTCATAACCGTATGTTAAGTCCAAAGTCAAAACAGCGGGTGCAATACAACATGTTGGATGTCGTGATTTGGCTGGAGCGATCTTGCTATTGGCTGAACTGTGCGCGTGTGGATGTGTGTGAGCGTAAACAAAAGGATAACTGAAGAATCACCGTAACAAAACAAAGGCTGAGAAAAATGTTTAAATAGCCAGCAGAAGCCTGAAGCGAGATTCTTTTGAACAAGTCAATATTGAAAGCCGGAGTTGCTCTAACGCGGAGACCTTT
>NW_016157227.1:87551-88297 GCF_001687245.7 Rhagoletis zephyria | reverse complement strand
CAACAATGGCGCCCAACGTGTCAATGAACATTAGTTTTTGTTTAGTAAGTTGTCTCTTATATTTTTTCTCTTTTTCATTATTTTCTTTTCTATCGGACTGGTTAGGATTTTCATCATAGTAACGCGACTAAGGCATTTTACTTGGTTAGCTGTACCAGATAAAACATATGNTCGCTTTGGAGTACCTGTAGCACACTTTGGTAGGCTGAACAGTGGTATCCAAAGGCAAGGATTGTGAGTTTTTTTTATCTATTTTTTTTTCTTTTTGAGCGAAAATTGGGGTTTAAGCTACCGGGCGTAGGATTCAACATCTTATGTACATTCGTGAGGTTTATCCGAAATTTTCAATGGGTATGTGGGATTCGAAAATCAACGTTAAATAGTGGGGTAGCCGTATTTTGATGCAAATAGCTTAAATATCGTTGTGCTGCACTATTTGAGGGGGTTAGCTGACATAGACAATGGACGGCGGACAGACGGATCAAAAGCACCCACGATGACCTCTGCCGAGGGCAACACCAAACACACACCAACAAATGAATTGAATTTATTAATTTACACAAAAAAAGAAAAAAAAAACACATATTTTCTATTCTTTTATTTGAATTCAGCATTTTTTTTTACAAGGTCTCTTAACGAAAATTGAGTAGGTTGTATTTATGGATTTTTAGTCATTATTATTTTTATTATTACCCACATTTAGTTTCCTTGGTGAAATATTTTTACACTTACTTCCTTTATTTTTT
>NW_016157227.1:83975-86805 GCF_001687245.7 Rhagoletis zephyria | reverse complement strand
CCTGGAGGATCATGCTGATGATCCGAACTTCGGATATTTTGAGCTAAAGGCGGAGTTGCTGAGCCATTTCAAAGCATCAGAGTCGGATTACGAGATAATACGGGAGATCATGGAGCGAAAACAGATGCCGCAAGAAAGCTTCGATGACTTCTACAGTGATGTCCACAACTTGACGTTCCGCTTGCGCCAAAAGATTCCGGAACGGGAATTGGTGGGAATCCTCAAGGCGAACCTGAAACCCCACCTGGCAAATTTGACCTTTGCTTCGAGAGACATTAGCAGACTTGAAAGCAGAATGTAGAAGGGCTGAGAGGATGATTAGGGAAGAACGGTGAACGAAATTCGATGCATGTACGATGAGCAACCAGCGGAACACACTAAAATAGAAGCCATCGTGACTGGTAAGAGCAAGGGTGCTAAGGACTTTGTTCAAGCTGGTCCGAATAACGCGAGGGCAAACCAGCAATCATCCAGTCGACCACCCAACAATGGTTCCACCAGTGTTCAGGCCACTCCAGGTCACGCCTTTTGTTCATCGCCGTTCCATCTGATGATTTGCTTCAAATGCGGGATGCCTGTGGATTACTATACCAAAAATCCGGCGGAAGCAAGAAAAGAGAACAGCTGTAAGTCGACATTCCACAGCATGGTTTGCTTTGCATGTGGCGGGGATATGTCATTTTGTGTTTATAAGCCGATGCAGGGAAACCACAACCTGGCAGAGATCTCCGGGAATCTTCGCCAGGAACAGAACAGCCCGGAAAAGTAATGGCCATAACTAAAATTTTAGAAAATAGTAATAGTAGTGATAGATTAGTTAAGAATAAGGAAAATGAATTTGAAGTCGTAGTTAGAAAAAGCTTACATCAGAGAAAGTTGAATTATGAAGAGGCGCGTAAACGAATTTTTGGGGAGGAAATAACCAGAAATAGTAAAAGCAGGAATTTTAAAAAAATCAAAAAAATGCGAACAAAACAGAAGAATTTTAGGAGAATACATAATAAGATTATAGCTACTATAGTAACAGTGAAAGGAGATAACCGTTTCTTTGCGCGAACCAAGATAGATGGCCAAGAAGTACTAGCTCTACTAGATTCTGGCGCTGGTGCCAGCTGCTTAGGAAAAAATGCCTTAAAATTTCTGGAAGGTAAAGAAGACCGTATTCTATACGTCAAAGGGCAAAACATTAGAACAGCTAATGGTGATGAAACGCCAGTGATAGGGGCAGTTGTTCTACCAGTGATGTGGGATGGTGTGTCAAGGGATCTGGAGTTTTTGATCGTCCCAGACCTGCAACAAGAAGTGTATCTTGGCATTGACTTTTGGAGAGCGTTTGAGATGGATGTTGTCAGTAGGGGTGTGAAAACAAAAGGCGCTGTCGTTGCAGACCTCGTGCCCGTCGAAGGTGACCTAACGTTCGACGCGGTGCAACATATCTTAACACCTGAAGAGAGCGTAGCGTTGGAAAGGGTAAAAGCGCAGTTCCCCTCTTTCGCTGTATTAGGGTTAGGCAAGACAGAATTGGAAGAACACGTTATCGAGGTGACTAACGAAAACCTTCCAATCAAACAGCGACATTACCCGATATCGCCAGCCATTCAAAAGTTGGTTTACCAGGAGCTTGATAGGATGCTTAGCATGGGGGTTATAGAGGAGAGTAATAGCAGTTGGAGCTCTCCTGTGTCCCTGGTAATAAAAGGCACAAAAAACAGACTTTGTTTAGATGCAAGGAAAATTAATGAGAGAACCATAAAGGATGCATTTCCATTGCCACATGTAGAGGGGATTTTAAGTCGCCTACAAAATACACGTTATATATCCGCAATAGATTTAAAGGATGCCTTCTGGCAAATTCCATTGGAACTTAAATCGAGGGAGAAAACAGCTTTTACGGTCCCTGGTAGGCCCCTCTATCAATTTACTGTTATGCCGTTTGGTTTATGTAATGCAGCTCAGCGTATGTGTAGGTTAATGAACAAAGTTATACCGGGTTCTTTACGTGAATGTGTGTTCGTTTATTTAGATGATTTGTTAGTTTGTTCAGAAAGTTTTTCGTCCCATTTGTCTTTATTGGAAAAGGTCGCTCGGTGTCTACGCGATGCAAAGCTCACGATAAACGTCGAAAAAAGCAAGTTCTGCTATAGAGAAGTGAGATATCTCGGTTATGTGGTAGGAGACGGATGTATACGAACTGACGCGAACAAGGTTGTAGCTGTGAGAGACTTCCCAGAGCCTCGAAGCCCCAAACAGCTCAGGAGATTCTTAGGTATGACAGGATGGTACCGCCGCTTTATTCACGATTACGCCAACATTGCATCTCCTCTACATGACTGTTTGACCAAGGATAAGATAAAAAAAATCGTAATGACAGACCCAGCTAAAAAAGCATTTGAAAAACTGAAGCGAAGCTTGATTTCCGCACCAGTACTTACCCACCCCGACTANTACCCACCCCGACTTCAACAAGCACTTCTATATTCAATGCGACGCGTCAACTGAAGGAGTGGGAGGTGTCCTGTTTCAGTTAGATGACGAACAAAACGAACGCCCAATAGCATTCATGTCAGCAAAACTAAACAAAGCCCAGAAAAACTATAGTATTACTGAATTAGAGTGCTATGCTGCCGTTTTAAGCGTTAAGAAGTTTAGGCCGTATGTTGAAGGTTTGCCTTTCACCATAATCACCGACCACGCCAGCCTGAAGTGGCTAATGAGTCAGAAGGACTTGTCGGGTAGATTAGCATCAAAAAGGTGCGCAAAACGTTGTGCCAGACGCGCTTTCGAGGGTTGACATGAATGAAATTAGGGTAAATGATCGAGTTTTGGACAT
>NW_016157227.1:67576-81401 GCF_001687245.7 Rhagoletis zephyria | reverse complement strand
TGCGTTTGTGCGTATGTGCACATATATTACATATGTAAGACGGTGAATGTATATACAAAAATACATTTGCTAAACATATATGTAAATGCACATTTAGATACTAAAAAAATATAGGAAAGCTTGAAAAAAAAAGAAGAAAAGGCAAGAATAATAGAAGTAAAAAGGGCGGAACAATAGTATACAATAGAATACAAAAGAAGAATATAGGTTCGCAAATAAGGCAGTTGTAAAGCAGTAGCTATTAGACTTAAAGCACATAGGATAATTAGTTAAAAATAATAATAATAATAATGATAGGAAATCGTTTGTTGGTAGAAGACAATTAGTATAAGAAATATATTATGTATTAGGATTGTTTTTTTTGTTGCTTGTTATAATAAATGTATCCATATAATAATGAAATTCCGTTGAGTAGAGTATTATTATTTTTCATGGATTTCTAAAGTTTTTCAGGTTGGTGTGGGTGTTGCCATCGTGCGACGTAGAGGGGACTGACTGACGACTGACGGACTAGGTCAGGCAAAGGGAACTTCGCGCGTTGACGACTGGAGCCACAGTGAAGTTCAAGGCTGAGCACATCTGTGCTTAGAAGGGGTGGGCTGGCTCCACCTGACCCGGACAGGCCTTCTACTTTTGTTCATCTTTTCTTCTACATTGGCATGATAAACAAATATTTGTTTGTGGTAGCTGTAGGCAAAGGCTGTGGCAAACAACCCCCCCATTGGCCGTCGAGCTAGCCTGGGCCAACCAGCATGCCATCCTGCCACTTACCTCTGCCCCAACAGCCAGCTACACAACAATATATATTGCTTTAATAAACCCAACGTATAACTTTTTATCGTGTATTTTTTTTACAAAATACCTAGTATAATTATTTTATTACAGGGGACTGTGTAAATGGACCTTGCTCCAAATTCACAAAATGAAACTTACTAAAAGTAAAATTATATCACAAAACACTTTACTTCGCACTTCATAAAAATTACTCAAACATCTATTCCATGGAAAATAACTGAGGGTTCAAGCAGGTTGGATGCTTGTAGGTCATATATCCTCGATTGGTCACTCCGCTGTGAATCAAGTTAGATGCCTCTAATTTTACGTTATTTGACAAGTTGATCCCAATCGCCCCTCCCCAAATAAAATCCTGTATCCACCACTGAATCACGAAGCCTTGCTAATACTGATAGTGGAAATTTATATAATTGAAAAAATTAACTAATATTGAGACATTTTCCTAAAAAAAAAAAATACTTTGAGTAAAATTCATTGTTCTCAAAAGCGCACGCGTAGCACGTTGAGGTTTCGGTTCCATTGAAAAAAAAAAACAATTAACAATCCGCTGGCTTCGTCGTGTAGTATGAATTATGATAAACGCATTTTGGCAGCAAAGGATGCCAAAGTCCTTGATAAGTATTTGATAAGTATCTGGTTACAGCACCTTTCAAGAAGGGAAACTTGTACAATTAAATAATAAAATGACCAGGTAATTATTTGATTTAAATAACGGTATGGGTAAGGTACTTATATCATACAAGTTGTATGTATTACCAAATAATTTTGAAAAAAGTGACCTCTATTTTACGTGGGTTAATGTGGTCACCATATGTATAGCCCTTCTTTGTGCGAGAAGTATTCCGCATAGCTCACCCTGCAAACTAATGCTGGTGCGGTACGCTGATGGTAAGGTGCACCTTGTTTATGGACGATGTCGTTTTGTTTCAGAAAAATTTGAAATTCTCTACAATTAAATTGTTTCCCATGGTCACTTACCAAAGTGTTTGGAATGGAGATGGGCACGGGACTAAATATTTAATTCCGATCCCACCCATCCCGAAATTCGTTTTTTAAGGCCCGAACCCGTCCATCCCCACATTTCTCAGAATTGTACCGCGGGTCCCGTGGGTCCCGATATCTATCTCTAAAGCAGGCTACAAACGGACAACAAATTGAAACGATCGGTTGAGATTTCAACGTGTGTGGCGTGGTTTGCAAACCGATCGAAGGTTGGCCAAAATATTAATGTCTTTCAAATTAATTTTAAAGAATAATAATGAAAGATCTGGAATCTTCCGATTATTTTGTTCAGCTTTGCTGTTCGTTTTCGTCCCAATAAAACATTAAAAGTGCATATTTAAAACATCTTTTTTAAGGAAGATTTTGTTAAATTGCGGGTGTTGCGGTTTTATCGGGAGTGTCGGGAAAGAATTTTGGTCCCGTCCTGCTCGCCATATTTATACAGATCTTACCGATACCGCCTATCCTGGCCCACTTTAAATCAGTACCGTGGGTCCCGCGGGTCCCGCTATCCCGCGCCCATCTCTAGTTTGGAACAACAAAGCGGGCGAAAATTTCTTTATACTTCTGTTTTGTTGTTTTTGCATTTATGTTTGTCACTACATGGACTTCTGGCCACTAATACCAGTAAGTGTTTTGCTAAAAATGGGCCCGCATAGTTAATATGAACGCGTTCGAATGCCTTACTTGGCTGCATCCAGCAATGTACTAGGAACCTCTTTAGATCTGCTCGTACTTATTGACACTGAAAATAGCCAGATACAAGCGTTTCTATGTCCTTGTCCAAGCCACTTTCCCAGCAAACACAGTTTCAAACGTTTGAGAAAAATGTATTTCTCAATTTGATATCAAATGTTTTTCTCAAGTGAGTCTCAAATTGAAAACGACGTTTAAATTTTACATTTGAAACTCATTTGAGGTTGATTTGAAGAAAGATGTCAAGTTTCAAACGATATAAAAATGCGTGGTTAAATCAAAAATTGTAAGAATAAAATTAAGATCAATTGAAAAAAACCAATGAATAGAAAAAAATTTTCAAGAGAAAGCCCACAAATAGTGGATTTGATGTTTACGCGGATTGAAGAAGCTGCAGCCCTTCAAAACGTATTTGTTATAAATTACTTTACCTTAATTGTTTCTTTTGTTATGTACATACATATGTACATGGCGAAGAAAAAATAAATATGAAATATGCATTTCCTATAATAAATTTTATTTCCACATTTGAAGCACAATTGATAAATAACCTTTGAAATTGATTTGAGAGTTAACCATATTCTCAAATGGAGATCAAACTCCCCTTTTTATTGAGAAAGCTGTAATTTTCAAATCAATATCAAATCATTTTCAAACGTTTGCCATTTGAGAAAGGCTTTGATTTCAAATCATTCTCAAATGTATATCAAACCTAATTGTTTGCTGGGTTACCAACAATATGCCGCTGTACTTTATAGTCTTTCATGTACTCGGAATTTCCAGGGTTTATGCGCATGTTCACTGTTATTTTGATATCCCTGGAATGTCTCCAAGTAGTTGCTGTATTAACTGCTGCCAGATTTCTGTCGTCGATGTGATGCCGAACATCAGTCGAGTGGGTTGATAAAGTGCAGTGGGTATATAAATGCATATATGGAATACTTCTATATTGGCAGTACGGTGAAAGTACATCCGCCAACATTAGACTGCAGATATATAATGTTAGAGCGAGAAAACCAACCAGCCAATGTACCCAGAATTACGTTTTAAAACAATAAAAAATCAGAAATTTTAATTTTAAAAGCAAAAATAAAAAAAAAGGTGAGGAGCTGTGCTGTTTGTAGAAGCAAAAAAGTAAGGAACATGAAATCGTATTGCATGCGTCATTATGTTGTACTACTTGAAAATGAACCGTATTGGGAAAAGTGGGCAGACGCTACATGTCGGCTAAGGCGCTGGAAAGGAAGGCACGCAACCGCACTGTATATTTTTTAAGAGTGGTTACGGTAATCTTGTTGCTTATTCAAATCCGCCGGTTACCACAAAGCTTGCACCAATCAGTTTCAGGGAAAAATGTTTGGTAGTTTATTTGTTTATCATTTTTTATTTCAAACCAGCGAAGCCAACTCGTGGGGAGTTCCCCGATATGCGGAAACTTTCAGTTTGCGTGGGGAATCGGCGAATGGACCATTTTTTGTGGGGAATTTCAGTTACCGTACGGAATCGGGGGTGAACTGTTTTTTTGTGAGGAATTAAGTGTGACAAATTTTTTTTTCTTTTTTGCTTCACTAATTTCATAATGAGTTAAAAAAGTTGCATAAGAAATACAACTGCAACTAAAAGTACTGATTTTGTAACCCTGCCAATTATGCAAATAACCGTTGATTTTTCAAAATAAATAAATAAATTTTATTTTTATATGGACCCACTGGGAAAATAGGTAAGCACCTTACGAGGTAAGCCATGTTTTCTTCTAGTTTTTAGTACCAAAATTGTCATCATGGCCAATGTCATCTACTAGTAAAGCGCAAAATGAACACCTCCGACGACACATTACGTTGTTAGTTGCAAAATAACGTGCAGCCGAAGTTATTTGCTAGCACCGAACTACTCCGGGCGACTGCTCTGCATTAAACGTAACTTATTTTGTAAAGCGGCTCAGAAGTATGTCTGATACCAAATGTATACATATTCTCAATTCCTACTGACATAAGGCGGCCACGTCTTTGTTAAAGTAAGGGAGATTCGTCAGTGACGTGGTAAGGACAGCCGGGTGAAGTGTAAGTTGCTGGTAAGGTATTGCCCTTCACCTGGCGGTCCTTACCACTTCCCTGCCGAATGGCTTACCTCGTAAGGCGCTTACCTATTTTCCCAGTGGGGAAGAAAACCGCAACCAACACCAAACAAAATTCTAAAAGGAAACTTTTTTAGCCACTTGAAACTTGCGCTTTATTATACTAGAACTGAGTGTGCTACAGTACTGCATACCCAAAATCTTTCTAGGAAATCGAATTTAGAAAGCTCGAAATTTATTCGAAGGTTTGTTGAACTTTTTTTAATATTGCACAAAGTCTGAAACTTGGATGTATACGGTTTTTATTGGAGAATGAACTTTATTTTTATAAAAAAATAACTCAAATTAAATAGCAAAAAAACTAATTGTGAAAACTTGTCAAAACTTGATGGAACTTACATTTTTTCGACCACTGTATGTATGTAAGTAAGTATTATATGTACATTTTTTATTATTTATTTGTTAACTTACTTTACAAAAGTTTAGTTTGATTTATAAATACATAGATAAATTGCATTCTGAAATAAAATAAACAGAAAGACCAGCAATATATCAAAATAAAATTTTTTTTTTTAATAAGGTGAAGGGTTGGAATTCTACGAAATTTCGGGCAAAATCGGGGAATTTCATAGTCGAAATCGGGGAATTCTTAAAAATTAGTTTGCTACCCTGTTTAAACCGCTTTTGGAGTGACTTGACAGTTGTTTGATTGCAGTAGTTTACAAATATACATTTATACTAACACAGGTAAACATTTATTTGATAGGCTGTCTCCCTTTGATTGTAGAATGAAAACACATTGTGAAGATACGTTACTATCAATATAGACGTATTACATACGTATATGGTTGAGTGTGACTTTAAACACATTTTGCGCCGTGGAAGGGCAACATTTTTGAAAGAAACGAAATCACCATAAGTTTTTTTTAAATATCATAGTAGACCATATGAAATGTAAACGAAAATTGAAAAAAAAAATATAAAAAAATGGTCCTGAGGTAAGCAAACTTTCCAAAAGATGGTTTTCAATCTCCTTTTTATGAAAAACGGGTCAATTTAGAATTTTCGAGAAAAAAATAAGAACGATATTTGACCCGTTAGAGACCAAATAATTTGAAAAATAAAAAATCAGATCAGCTGATTTGCTGATAGCACCCTTTCAATATACCTTGATTGCTACTGAAATAAAAATTCATTTAGCAATGTTTCACCACTGTTTATTCATATCTGGATTACGGCAGCGCCACAGTGGCACAGCGTTGTGTGCACCACGCCTTATAAAGATACCTGCTCGCTCAAATGAAAAAAATATATATTTTCCATTTACGATTAGATTTTATTCTTAGATTACTTATCCCATTATATATTGAATTTCCCGAATATATTTTTTTCTGTTATATTTCAGCATGGACGAATGTGAGCAGCTATGCAATAGATTGGCGATAATGACAGGTGGAAAATTTAAATGCTCAGGATATGTACCTGACTTAAAGAAACGGTTTGGGACTGGCTTTACAATTAAATTGAAATTAAAGTCTGAAGAAGATTATGTGGTAAATGACGTTACAGAAGCATTGTGTAAAATATTCGATGATTGCCAGTTGAGAGAGAACCACGCTGGTATGGTTACATATTTTATAAAGACTATTGATGACCTTAAATGGTCTGAAGTTTTCACAAGCATGGAAGCCTTCAGTAGGGAGTGGACGCATTTTGTTGAAAACTATTCAGTAAACGAGACAACACTGGAGGATATATTTTTAAAATTCGAAAACAGCCAAAGAAGGGCAAGTGCTCAGCAATTACGTCATTCAAATGAGATTGAACCCTAAATAGTTTAAATTACTGGGTGTGACTTCTTTATCTCACTCTATTTCTCTCGGGTTTAATGCCCTTCATAATTATCACCGTATTATCATTTTTAAGAGCAAATATTCTTTTCGAAAGCAAGTGATATGATGAAATGTTATACATACATATACATATCGTCGATGTTTTTGCAAAACCGCCCATCGACCAGTTGCAAAACCGCCTAAATCGTCATTGTGACAAAAATAAGATTTGGTAACCCTGAACTCCAGGCATCGAGATTTATGCATAGGAATCATAAAATCGTTATTAAAACGACAGATTTGTAAAATAATAGCTAGAGAAAATATCGCCTATCAAGGCAATGCCTTCAAAGAAAACCCGTTTTTTCGCTCTCCTGTAAAATTCGAGTGCCGTAAGATAGGCGGTTTTGCAATTGGTCGATGGGCGGTTTTGCAAAAACATCGACGGTATACAAATGCACGAATAGGTAATACGTATATTACAACGTGCGACAGAAACAAAAAAAAAATTCAAAACATACGAAGGAATATACTCACGAAACTATTGGCCAAATATAGTAAAACTGCGTTTTTAGTTTTTCACTCTGACGTCAGGATTTTTTTCAAAGGACTTTGAAATTTTAAAGATATGATTCATTCAATAAAATCAGTGCAATGTAGAATAAAAATATGGGTACCAAATGAGAGAGAAAATTCTGTTTATTTTACAAGGACGAATAGGTATTGAAAATGCACTTTTAATAAATTGTATCTTTTTAAGTTAATAAAGTTTGCAGGACGAAATTCGATGAAGAGGTCGTGCGTTTATTAGTCCTCAAACAATTTTTTTTAAAAATAAATATTGCAAATTTTCAAGGATATTGAAGGAAAAAATTTGTAAAAGACATTTTCCATGCCCATTTGTCCTTATGCACCAAAAAATTAATTCTGTTATAATTCTACAGCATTTTTTCTTTTATATGATGCCATTATTATCCTAAATTGCACTGAATTTTATGAATAATTTTTTGAAATAATCATATTTTTTAAATTTCAAAGTCCTTTTGAAAAAAATTCTGACGTCAGAGAGAAAACCTAATTACGCAGTTTTACTATAATTTACCCATTGTTTCGCGAATATATTAATTTTTTTTTTGTGTAAAATTTACTGTCGCACGGTGTTATATATTCCTAGAATTAATTTTTCTAACAAGTGTTTTATATTTTATTGCATATTAGAATTACGGAAGAAAGGAAATGTGCGAGAGTGTCACAATCATTAAATACACTACTTAACTATGTATGTACAAAGGTATGCATATAAATTACTGTCGAACTTCTCTATAGTGAATTCCCACGGGACCAGAAAATTATGTACTTCACTGTATAGAAACTTCATTATAAAGAAATTATTATTTTTTTCAATTTTATTTAAAATAATCAGTAAGTTTGGTTTGAATTACACTCTTCCATTTTTCATCCTCAACAAAACCTTCCAAATTATTTAGAGAGTTGTACACTGAGGGAAATAATGCATAGTAAAACTGAATATTTTATATTTGATTATCGTTAAAAAATGTTCGTATTTAAAAATAATATTTTCATACAAAATTTATTACGTACGTATTTGACTGTTCTCATCTCAGTATGTATATGGAAGTGTACATACGCACCCCAAGCATGCAGTGCGTCGCTCTGAGAGCGGTGACAACACACGCATACATACATAGTACATGTTTATCTGTACAAACCGCGTGCTGTGGTGTTGATGGAAATTCAACATTTGAAAGCAAATTTATATGTCTGGGTGTAGCTGAGTGCGCAGAGATGCTTTCCACAATTTGTTGCTATCCAGAGAGATGGTCAGGGTTCGAATTCCACTGTAGGCAGCATGCAAATTAAATATTTTTTTTATAGTTTTTGTCGTGATGATTATTCACTTCACGGATGCTTTTTCAGAACGAACGCGGTCATTTTAATATGCGCGTAATTGAATTGAATATTTACCAATATACAGTACTTTCGTTGACGTTTATAGTAAGATCAATTACGTTTATACTGGATTTTAATATTTTTTCCCGTCAGTGTACACATTAATCGGTACGTTACTCCTCTTTTCTACAAAGGTTCTAATTAAGTTAATTGATGAAGAAACTTGTCCTAACGTAGGCAGTGCCTCATCAGTATCTGCCAATTTTTCTTCATATTTATCTGAAAATGTAAAAGTAGAAGTAATGTGTATTACATTTTGTTTGACTATAGGTGAAAATTTTAAGGTAAATACCATGTACAGCCGGAACTCCGCGACTTTCCAGAATGCTGCTGAGGATATCTTCTTCGGACGGGCTGTCCGAATGCATCGATGTTTGCTACTGTTTTAAATGAAGACCGTAAAGCAGCCAAATCCGTTAATGAAAGAATGTCCTCAGTTCGATCCTGCATTACATCTTTTGAAAATCCTGCCTTTCTAAAACAGTTTGCAATTGTTTCTGGTTTCACATTGAAATTCCATACCGTGCCTAAATTTCGAATGGCATGCAGCAAATCTATGGACATAACAGGGGTTTCCTCCTCAATTTGTGCCAGTATATTCGTCAAAATTCGCTTTCTGTAATGTTGTTTCATGTTGTAGATAATCCCTTGGTCCATTGGTTGAAGTAACGAAGTCATGTTAGGAGAAAAATAAGCGAGATGAATGCTTTACAATTTGTCTTTTACATCTCTAGGATGCACAGTGCAGTTATCTACAAAAAACAATATCTTCCTTTTTTGAGCAGCAAATTTTTTGTCCATCTGTAAAAGCCTTTTCGTAAAAATCTCACTGGTCAGTCATGCTTTTTTGTTAAACTCGAAATTGACATCCAGCGATTTTATTCCTTTAAAGCATCTCGGATTCTTGGCCTTTCCGATTACAAGCAATTTAAGCTTTTCCGATCCAGTCATATTGCTTCCCACCAGGACAGTTATTCTCTCCTTGCTTTTTTTTCTGCCAAAGCATTTCTCATTTTTGAATGCCAGCGTTTTATTTGGTAAGCATTTGAAAAACAAAGCAGTCTCATTGGCATTAAAGATGTCGTTTTGATTATAAGTTTCAATCAATCTCGGCAAAACGTTCGTTACCCGTTCGTCACCATCTTGTATGTTAGTATCAGCACTTTCCCCACATATCGCTTTTTGAACAATACCGTGCCGTCTTTTGAACTTGTCTAACCAATCTGTACTCGCTTCAAACTCCTGGAGTCCTAGTGCTTCCGCGAACTCTTTTGCTGTCTGCTTCACTAATATTACAGATAAAGGAAGATTCTTACCACGTGCAGCGACTATCCATTTCAGCATTGCTTCATCAACATCCTCAAAAATGCAGGTTCGAAGTCTTCGAAGCTCGACCCTATTAAGCTGGCATTTCAGGGTACTATTTTATATATATACATACGGAAAATTTGAAAGTTAGGGGGGGCTCGAGCACCCCCCTGCAGCTACCTGGCTACGCCCATGACTGCAATAGTAGCTGAAATGTTTCTTTCGTAATTTTGGGATTCCCCTTATTTATTTCTCGGAACACGCAGTTATTAATAAGCGTAACAGAAATTTGTGTGTAAAAATTCACTATATGGAGACAAAAATGCATGAGGGTTGAATTTCCAGCTGCGGAATTTGTTCATTGTAAAGAAAAGTTCACTTTACAGAACTTCATTATAAGGAGACCAAAATACACCAAAACTAAAACGAAACAGCGGTGTTTGAAATTATTTTATTATAGGCAGAACTTCATTGTATGGAAGTTCATTACAGGGAAGTTCGACTGTATATCGTTACCTAAAAGTGCCAAGTTCAATTTTTGAAATCATTGAGGAGAGGCGAAAAATCGATGTAGGCTGTGTTATCTGTCATTCTGCATCGAAAACTGAAAAAAGTGGACTTGGCTTCTTTTCGCCTTTATTTAACGATATGTATAGCGGCTAGTAAAATAATTGCAGCAAAATTAAAAATGATGCTGCTGGTAACTTATGTTTACCTATTTATCCTTGTAATATTATAAATGTGAAAGTTTGTGAGTGAGTGTGTTTGTTTATAGCTCTTTCACGCTAAAATGGCTGGACGTATTTCAATGAAATTTGGTACACTTATAGGCCTTGATTAACATGTAGGATATTTTTATGAAGGTGGTTGCCACTTTTTCAAAAGTTAAAATCAACTATTTGTTAAGTTAGATGAAATATTACAACAATGTGGGTGTCAAAAAAACAGAAACTTGTTTGAAAAAATTCACTATATGGAGACAAAAATGCATGAGGGTTGAATTTCCAGCTGCGGAATTTGTTCATTGTAAAGAAAAGTTCACTATACAGAACTTCATTATAAGGAGACCAAAATACATCAAAACTAAAACGAAACAGCTGTGTTTGAAATTATTTTATTATAGGCAGAACTTCATTGTATGGAAGTTCACTATAGGGAAGTTCGACTGTATATCGTTACCTAAAAGTGCCAAGTTCATTTTTTGAAATCATTGAGGAGAGGCGAAAAATCGATGTAGGCTGTGTTATCTGTCATTCTGCATCGAAAACTGAAAAAAGTGGACTTGGCTTCTTTTCACCTTTATTTAGCGATATGTATAGCGGCGAGTAAAATAATAGCAGCAAAATTCAAAATGATGCTGCTGGTAACTTATGTTTACCTATTTATCCTTGTAATATTATAAATGTGAAAGTTTGTGAGTGAGTGTGTTTGTTTATAGCTCTTTCACGCTAAAATGGCTGGACGTATTTCAATGAAATTTGGTACACTTATAGGCCTTGATTAACATGTAGGATATTTTTATGAAGGTGGTTGCCACTTTTTCAAAAGTTAAAATCAACTATTTGTTAAGTTAGATGAAATATTACAACAATGTGGGTGTCAAAAAAACTTTTTTTGAAGAGAATTGCCACCTTTTTATAAACATAAACATAAACACTAGGGATGTGCTGGGTATCCGGTAAGTATCCGGAATCCGGCTTATCCGGACGTGTTTCTATTATCCGACTATTCGGCCGGATACTGACTAAAATATAATTAAGATTATTTTTTGTATCTTTATAATTAAATTTGATATTATCTAATTAGTAATTAGAATTAAAAATTTATATAACTTTCATTATGAAAAGAAGCATTTCCGCATTATCTGGCAACACGCTATTTCTATTTTCAACATAAATGCTACCCGATGCACTAAACACTATTTTCGAGTTTACTGAGGAAGGTGGTGCGCAGAGATACTTCAGTGCCAGTGTAAACAAATTTGGAAATTCTTTGCAACTATGCATCCACAAATTAAAGGATCTTCTCGTCGGGTATAAGGGGCAGCTGTAAATATTTCTCCATTTCTAAATCACTGCCTTTTTTCTTTTACGGTCGCTTGTCTACCTATCGTTTGGCTATCCACATCACTACAAAAATTGGAATCAGCATCAGAGTTATTGGCAATTTCCCCAAAGCATTGCCATCCTGGTGCGCTCGCTCTTCCATAGGAGCTTCCACTGAAGTTCAGCTGGTTTCTCCATCCTAACTGATTTATATTTTCGAATTAGTTCACCATCAACCCAGTTTTTTCATTTGTTGAAGTCAGAAAAAAACGAGTTTTGAAACGTGGGTCACAAAATATTGCATGGCGGGACGATATGTAAGCATGCATAATAGTTCGATTTTAATCACATACAAAAAATACATCAACCAAGCGTTTTTGACTAGCGGCATTCATTGTTGTTTATCTTTTGTATCTTAAGTTTATCCTCTATTTGCCAAAAATAATCTAAAAATCAGGGTTTCAGACGGCGAAGTTATCTTTTAATACAGGATTGTTTTATAACTTGAATTTCAGAGGAGAAATTTTGTATTCTTAATTACATATTCGATAGTTCATCTCGACAAAGCAGATAATCTGGTCATAAATAAGTACCAGTAAAAGAATTATATGTGCACTACTTTATCTTCAATTAGTTAAATGAAAAATTAACACTAGATCTTGGTGATTTCCCTTGGTTTTTCCCTATAATTGTAATCATTAACTCTATCAAAAAAATATAAAAAACTTTATAAATATGCATAAGTTTATAGGATAAATTAATTTCACCATTATGTTAAAATTTTCATATAAAATATTTATATATGCAAAGAAACAACTTTTAGGTTTTCGATAACTTTATTTTTATTGAACAATTTTATTTGTTTTACGCTTTGCGGCGTAGATTTTACCAAAATTTTGTAGTAAAATTTGTATTATTTCTTCCTTTTGTGAAGTTTGGTTTATTTAAGTTTCAACACGTTATCATTCTGTTTCGAAAAAGTAAAAATCTTTTTGAGAAGTAGATCTCAAATCCCCAGTGGTATTAAAGCCCATGTTTGTAGCTAGATACTCTAAAAGAAGGTATTTCATTCCTTGAATAACGATTTTGTTGTTCGCACGGTATGAATAACAACGTTTTACCCCTGGAATTTTGAAATATCTTCGGTCGAAATGAGCAAAAAAATTGCCAATTTAGTGCGCAAAGAAAGTTGCTAATGCTGGGTATTCATTTTTCTCAAAGTGAACAGTTTTTTTGTTTTCCAAAGCTATACGCTTTTAACTTTAAATCAGAGATTCCTTTCGCCAAGGGCAAAGGAATGACTCCAATATTTATGGTGGGCATCTCGATCAACTATATTGGAGTTTGTTTCATCATTGAAAATAGCGTTTTTTCACTTCCTACAAAATTTGTAATTTTTGTAATATGCTAAAAACGCATTTTCGTGCCATAGAGTGGGCTGTGGTTTAGCGATCTATTTCTTCAACTTAAGTACCAAAACTGTGTTTATTATTTATTGTGAACTTTTACCTGTGACAGAGAGATTCAAATGACACCCTGAAATTGTGCATATGGAAACTGTGCATACGAAATAATGCATATGAAAAAAACCGAAATAATGCATACGAAAAAAACCGAAATAATGCATATATGCACAGTTTCGGTTGAAACCCGAAATAATGCATATGAAAAAAACCGAAATAATGCATATATGCATAGTTTCGGTTGAAAACCGCAATAATGCATATTAGAAAAACCGAAATTATGCATATGCCCTCTTTCGTTTGAAAACCGAAATAATGCATATGAAAAAAGCCGAAATAATGCATATATGCACAGTTTCGGTTGAAAACCGAAATAACGCATATGAAAAAACCGAAGTAATCCATACATGCACACGTTCGTTTGAAAACCGAAATAACGCATATGAGAAAAACGAAGTAATGCATACATGCACAGTTTCGGATCAATACCGAAATAATGCATATGACAAAAACCGAAATATGGCATACGTGAAAATGAACTTCTTTCTGCGCAGGCGGCCTTCGGCCACACAGCGCGCGCCGCGCGACCGGCGCGCACACCACGTCACGCTACGCCGCGGCACCCCCCGGCCCCCCTTT
>NW_016157227.1:56759-67566 GCF_001687245.7 Rhagoletis zephyria | reverse complement strand
GAGGGTATTAATGAATTCAAGCCCTCGATATTTCACATTTTTATATTTGTAAGTTATTGGAAGCAGGGATGCCAACTTGGCTCAAACCGTGCCATTTGTCCCTATTTTACTTCAAATGGCACTTAATTTTTCAATTTGGCACAAAGTGCCAAAATGGCACTTTTGTAAAAAATAACATGTCAATACATTTTTGTGAAATCCTTTGCGTGCACTTCTTTTTCTCAACTAAAATTTTCTAATTTATAAAGGACATTCAACTGGTTTATCTTATTTTATCATTGCACTTTTGTTTGGAAAATGTAGCTTTATTTTATTGCTAAATGTGAATGATTAAAAGGAATTACACCTTTTTTGGCACTTTTATTTTTTTCTATTTGGCACATTTTGGCAGTTTTTTATCCTCAATACTAAGGATAGTTAGCAGACCTCATAACTAAGGATAGTTAGCAGCCCTGATTGGAAGATTTCTGCTGTGTTTTGGGGCAACAACTTGTCTGCAGTAAAACAGCATATAGTTTGTGTTTCAAAAGTGTGTGAAAACCAATCAATTAACTTATATGATCTCGGTTCCGATATTAAATAATCAATAATTGTTTATACCCGCATTTTGGCTTGAATGTGCCATCTAATAAATAGTGTCGTCGTTCTCCTTAGCTGCTTTTAAATGATGTCGTCACAAATTGTTGGCGGAGAAATGAATAGCGTAAGAAAATTATTTTTTTATAATTGTTTCCTTATTGAAATGTTGGTTTCTTTTCCACCTTAGACATTCCGAATTCGTTCCAAATATGCAAATTTAAAACACAGAATTCTTTCAGTGTTCCTCCGGGGTTTTTGGACATGGACTGTTTCTTCAATTTAATAGTGTTCGCTTTATTTTTGTGGAAACGAAACATGTTTTGCAAGTTATGGATCATTTTTACACCCTTTCTTCAAATATTTCTCGTATTCCAGCTGTGCGCATTACATATTCGTAATTTAAATTTTTTTAATAAAATCAATTGGTGGTAGTTCATGATTGTGTGTGGATTAATATCACAACACTGAGGATTTGGCAATAACCTTTTTCATCTATTAAAAAACAACACTTACGACAATGACTTTATTTCCAAATTTTTGTTGACTTTATTTCGCTTTTGAAAAGGTAATAATGTCAATTGACTTTATTTCGCACCAGGGTGGGTTCGGTTGAAAACCGAAATAATGCATATGAAAAACCCGAATTAATGCATACATGCAGTTTCGGTTGAAAACCGAAATAATGCATATGAGAAAATACTGAAATTATGCAACTTATAGTTCTAGGAAGGAGAACTGATAAAAAATTAAAGTTGCGGTGAACTGACTGTTCACCGACAAAAGGAAATACTCAAATTAATTGGATTGGCATTTCGTAATCGATGAGTTGCGCGTGTAGGCCAATATTGCCTATGCTGCACTTCTCACGCCTTACTGATCGTATTGTGTTACCGATCGCTCCGCGTGTACTAAGTCAGTGCTATTTGGGGCAATGAAGAAGTCACATGCACGGCAACGTGAGTAGAGGGTGCGCCATTGGTTAGTATTGGGATTACAGGTGTGATAACTCCTCCCCCTTTAAGGATCTGCGTCTCGCAGATTAAATGAAAAACCTGAGGGGCTTATGGTATGTACAGAATGGCTATTACTTTCTGCTGGTAGGCTAGCTTCTGGGTAATCAATTGTATATGTGGATATGCCCTTCGTGATCTTATTGGTGTTCATGTCACTGCTCCAATGTTCAAAAATTTCTGGTAGGTCTGGCTCTCTAGTCTACCATCTCGGTAGGATAACAGCGACCACGATTATTGCGCATATTGTTAGGGATTCTGTAAAGATAGAAAAATTGATCTTCTCATTAACGTATCCTAGATACTTAACGTTCTTTATCGTGATGTCGGGCACATATTCTAGGTTGACCTTCATTGTGTTATTCTTGATATTCGAAAGGACGGCGGGCAGAGCTGGCGCTGTCATTACCTCGTTGCTGGAAAATACTTGGTCAACAATCCTGACTGTCGTTACTCAGTTGGATGATGTAAGTGCCGTTAATAGTGCTTGAGGCATGGCTGCTACTGATCATGCCTTGGTAGTTTGAGAGGAATATTGTATTGTCGTTTATCAATTCTATAATCGATCCGTTTCGTCTTGTGAACTGGCAGCTAGCGTCTCCCCCTTTTAGTAGTCGTGGTATGCAGCTGTCTTTCAATTTCGACAAGGATTCTGACTTACATACTGTAGAGAAACTGATTACCATGCAGTTTCCCGTCACTCCGTATGTTTCCTCTTGATTGACGAGCATCCTGTCAAACGGCAGGTCAAGTTGTTTATGTTCGTAGATGCCGGCGCGAGTGATCAGAAGATTATATTTGTTAGCTGTTACTTTCGGCATTGAGAGCACGTAGAGGAGCAGTATCCCATTCGAGTATACTGATGGTGGACCGTATTCAATAGCCTCGATTACGTTTTGGTATGGAAGGGTCTCTATTTCTGACAGTACCTGGTTGACTTCATCTGTGTCAAGTAGATTGGTGTTGACAATACCCTGTTTTGCCAGTTGATATGCCCGCACGATTTCGTTTACCTCTTCGCGAACAAGCAGAATGTTGTGTAGTGAATTTTGATCAAATTCCCATGCTTCATTTTCTTTCGCTATGTAATTACTGCGATTCACCACCACGTCGATTTTCTTTAGGACTTCCTGGGTGGCGGCGAAGAGTTTTTCGTTGATCTTGTATTGGTGGTTATTGCTCCGAATGACTTCATTTTGGCTGTGGAGAAGGTAGTTCCAGTCGGTTGCATCTGGTGATCCTGCTAGCCATTTCCATGCTGAGCCTATCCAGTCGATAGAGCGGGTGACCCTTGCTTTGCGTTCGCTACCCGTACGTTCCTCAAGTCGTTCTAATTTTTGGTTGATGTAGAGATGCGCTGAAGTTTGGTCGTCAGCGCGCTTCATTAAGTGGTTAGCCAAATTTTCTATTTGCGTCATAATTGTAACATATTGCTGGAGATTGATAACGTTAACCAGCTTGAAGGATCCGCCAATGATCCTCCCATTCCCGTTTGGATAGTTACGATTGGGGTTTTATAGTGAAATATATGGAGGGCGCTGATGGCTGATGCCAGCAGTGGGAATCTGCAAGGATGTTATTGGTGTTAGTGTGTTAGTAATTGTTAGTTTAACCACAAATACTCGTTTTACAAGATCGTTAGTATTTTTTCTTTTTTGCTCTGAGTTGAAGTTAATTTCAAAGGAATATATTTGTTTCGGAATTTTAGTGTTATGACATTGTAAGAAAGGAACAATTTTATGTTTGATTTTACAATTTACAATTGTTGATTGCTTTAGTTTCAGTTAGTATGCTTTTTAATTGTATTTTTTATATATTTTTCTAATTTTCGTCCTGCGGATTAGGCGCTAGGATTAAGTATCAATATATATATGCGGATTAGGTGCAAAACTATTTTTCTCTTTTTTCTTGCGGTTTAGGCGCAAGGTTGCAATAAAAATGATTCATATATTTTTTTTCTTTTTTTTTGTTGTATTTTGTTCTCTTTTTTTTATATATTCTCTTGCGGATTAGGCGCAAGGATTAAGTATCGATATGTGTTATGCGGATTAGGCGCAAAACTATTTTTCTCTTTTTTCTTGCGGATTAGGCGCAAGTTTGCAAAAATTAAGTTATGTTAAGTTTTTGTAGGATAGAGGTCCATACTGTTCTCGAACTAGCTATGGGGGATCGTGTGATCCGTTTTGAAGGCAGCGTAGCCATTTGTCAAATTCGATGGCGCCGCCCGCTACTAAGGCACGATTTCTCCCACTAACAAGCCGGGTTCTTGTAGTAGTGAACATGTCCTTTGCTTTTGTTTTCATTAATTTTGGTTTCAATAAAAAAAAAATTTTTTCTGAGAATTAATTTATCTCTGCATTTTTGGTTTTCTATTATTATTATTATTATTTTATTTTTTTTCGGTTTCAAGTGCTAGGATATGTATTCCTGCGTTTGACATTTCTAATGTGGGTTTTGTGGATTTTTTCCCACTAACTGTGGTTACGGACACCTTGTTGTCTTTTGCGACAATTTCTTTCTTGTATATGGGTTTTTGTTTTCCCTTGATCTGTTTGTCCTTCACGTATATGATATCATTTTCATCATAACGCTCCGGTAGAGATCTTCTTTTATTGTGCCGTTCAATATACTCTAGTTGCTTTTGAGTTAGTAAGGTTTTTAAACATTCGTTGGTTCTCCTGCTTTTCTCCAGGAGTTCCTGGTAATTGGCCGCTTTTGCGCGGTTGAAAAATACCTCACTGGGTTTTCGGTTTATAACGGAATGAATGGAGTTATTGTAGCGATCTACTGCTATATTTACTAGCTGTTTGATTTTTAAATTAGGACTATCTATCTTCAGGCATCTGATAATTTCGATTAAGGTGGAATTGAGTCTTTCTGGCCGTTCACCTCGCTTCTCTGAGAAGGTGTACGATACAGCCCAACTCTCAATGACTCTAACAGATTTTGTATTATTGGGCTAACTAGACCGCGCTCGTTGTCGGTCACAAGGATATCTGGGGTCGTAAAATAGTGCAAGAGTTGGACTATTTTGTCCTTAAGGTGCAAAGTGGACTTGTTTCTAAGTGAAAAAGTTTTGCGAATTTTGAAAATTTGTCAATGCAGCTGAGAAATTTTTCTCCTTGTATTTCGAACATATCGACATGAATTATTTCGCAAGGACGCGATGGGATGGGTGTGCTTTGTAACTCCGGTTTGTTGGGACCTCTATCATATTTGCTGATCTTACACGTTTCACATGACGAGACATAGCTCCTGATTATGCTGCTCATTCTTGGAAAGTAGTACTTTTCCAGGATTTGTTTTTTATTCTCGTTGGCGTTGCGATGAGCTCTTTTGTGCTCCGCCCATACTATCTCACAGATTCTATCAGGGTCTCTCAGATCCTCTACAATGCACTGAGCTACTCGGATCTTATATTGCATGAAATTTTCAAGGTATACTTTCTGGATGAGCCCTAATTTACCCTCCGGCATTTTAATGCCGTTAATAACATTTGGCCTAAGTTTTTCCTTCAGAACGTTAATGAGCTCCTCTTCGCTGATTTCCTCTATCTTTGAGTAGTGTCGCGAGTAACCTGGATGGGGTTCTTCAAATATTTCTAGCCTACCCCCGAATACAAGCTGGTTTCTAAATACGTTTAGGGGCACTTCAACGAACGGTATAAGGTCGGAGTTGTCCTGTTCTGCACTATGTACGGTATCACCGGCCTCGCTTTCAGAATCCGCTGTTGACCCCGTGGTTGCATTTTGACTAGCGGCGTCGGATGTGGACGTTGTAAGGGGATTTGCGTGAGTTTTAAGTCGGGACAGTGCGTCAGCCACGACGTTAGATTTGCCTGGTTTATAAATTATTTCGTAATTGTACTCCTCGATCCTGGCCTTCCAACGTTTTAGCTTGGCGTTGTAATTTCGGTTACTTAAAGAGAAAGTTAGGGGTTGATGATCTGTAAATATTCGTATTTTTTTCGCTCCATACAGGTAGCTCCGGAGGTTATCCAGAGCCCATACGATAGCAAGCATTTCCTTTTCGTTTGTTGCGTACGCCTCTTCTGTAGTGGTTAGGCTTCGCGATATGAATGCTATGGGCTTGTCCTTGCCATCGTAGTCTTGTGATAGCACCGCTCCGATAGCAAAATCGGAGGCATCGGTCGTAAGGTTGAAGGATCTGTCAAAGTTAGGGAAGGTCAAGACCTCGGAGGTCGTCAGTATCTCCTTGAGATTCGTGAACGCCTCCTGCGCTTCTTTGTTCAAATTAGTGGGCACTTTTTTCGATTGTGTTGCCCTTACCCGTGCGTGTTCTCCTCGGGTAAGGTTGGTGAGCGGTTTTGCAATTCTTGCGTAATCCCGAATGAATTTACGATAATACGATGTTATCCCTAGGAAGCTCTTAAGCTCTTCTAAATTAGACGGAGGCAGCATGTTTTTGATGGAATTTACCTTCTTTGGGTCAGGCAGTATTCCCTCAGAGGTCACAATATAGCCAAGGAATTCTACGCTTGTCTTCAGGAACTGCGTTTTCCCAAGGTTAACCTTGAGACCCGCAGCTAAGAGCCTGGCAAGGATAGTCTCAATGTCCTTTAGATGAGTGGTTTCATCCCTACTAAAGATTATTATATCGTCGATGTATACAAAGCAAATACGACCTTTAAATTCCTTTAGCACGTCGTCTATCATGCGCTGGAAGATAGAGGGTGCATTTTTGAGACCGAAAGGAAGCCGCAAAAATTCGTATTTTCCATTCATGGTGGAAAATGCCGTTTTTGGTATATCACTTGCTTTCATTGGGATCTGATGAAATCCCGAAGTTAGGTCAAGTGTCGTAAAATACTTTGCACTGCCGAGACTCGCGATGGTGCCATTAATGTCAGGTATGGGGTAGGTGTCAGGGATGGTTACGGCATTTAGCCGCTTGAAGTCTATCACCGTTCTGTAATTTTTTTCCCCATCTGCCTGAGATTTTTTTGGCACAATCCATATGGGTGAGTTGTAGGGACTTTTGGAAGGACGAATTATTCCTTCTGCTAGTAAGTCCCGGATTTGCTTTTCCACCTCCTCGCGCATATTAACTGGGTAGGGGTAGCTTTTAGTGTAAATGGGGTTCTCGGTTGTGGTTCTGATTTCTGCCTGGACATTGGTTTGGATTTCCATGCCTCGGTCAGCTGGGCCAAATAGAATTTCATATCTTTCTAGGATCTCGTAGAGCTTATTATTTGTAAGGTCGGTGATATCATTATCGAAAGGAATGTTTAAGGTGATGCTGTTAACCTGCTGCGCTTCCTTTCGCATAAGGGGCAGCACAATATCTGGTCTTAGAATGAGAGTGTTGAGCTCCCTATCTAGAACTGCTTTAATTTCCGACAGCGTATCACCTATTATCCCGTCGAATGATTTAAGCCCTGGAAGAACAAAAAATGTGGTGGGAATATTTTCCTGTCTACATTTATAGTTCCCCCTGCGGAAATTACCTTAAATGGTTTTTCTACTGGCGTAGTATCTTGAGCTACGCGCTCGCTTATATAAGTTTTGTTCGCCCCCGTATCCACTAGAAATTCTAAAATACCCAAATCCTGCGTGGCGTACTCTAGATATGCTACGCCGGGCACGAGGCTCCCATGGTAAAATTTACCTGATCTCCCGTGGTTTGTTCTTTATTGGTTTCACCTTCTTCTTCATCGATCGGTGCCAGGTGGAAGAGTTTCTGTTGCTTACCGGGGGTTCTGTCTGAATATCCTGGGGAGCTTGCACCCCTCTTGGTGCTGTCATATCTTGAAAATCGATTGCCAGCTGTCTGTCGGGTCTGGGCTAATGGTTCTGCTTCTGCTCTTACCACTGCCCAGGGGGTGTTATTGTTTCTCCAACTTTGGGAAGACTGATTGCTTATTCGGGTTTGCGCTGATCCTGAGTAGGAAGGTCTAGGCCTTCGCTGGTTGCCATTCTGCCACACGCGGTTGCCATTTGGTTGGAATAAATTCCTTTGAGCGGGATAACCCTGGTCGCGGTTGGAATAATTTCTTTTATCGCGGGAAAAAATTTTGGAGCTGAGGGTTGGTAGCTGTCATTAAAATTTCTATTATCCCTGTGGAAGGGTGGGCGGTAGATAGAATTCTGCGGTCTACGTTTAAAATCTTGAGACATGCTGAATATGCCTCCGGTAGTGTTTTCAACTTTTGGACTAGGAGCAGGGCAGGCAGATCCCCGTTTAGGCCCCTTATGAAGACATCCAATGCTCTTCGATGATGTGCCTCTGCCAATGCCTCTACTGTTTCCCCGTGTGCATATTTATAGTATTAATCATTAGAGACAGTTGTTTTTGCACCTGAGCATAAAAGTCGGGCATCTTCTGACGCCCTTGTGACATTAACGTCAGTTGCTGCTCTAATGTTTCTATGTCCCTTATGTCCGCATAGTGCAGGGAAAGGATTTCCTTTACCCTGTCCCAGTCGGAATCTAGTATATTGTGCGTAAGTAATGCAGAGTCTGCTGCGCCCCTAATTTGCCTCAAGATGGCTGCGTAAAACAGCTTATGCCGCACTATTTCATAATCCTTTATTATTTGCTCTACACTATGGACCCAGGAGCCGTAGTGCTCCCGTGATCCATCGAATACCTGCAACTCTTTTACACAGTCCGGCAGCTTAGCCACCTCCGCTAGCTCGACCTCCGTCCGAGGACTAACTAGCGGCTCTACAACCGGTTCTGGCCTGCTATCCAAGGACTCCCTACGCACTTCCTCTACTTGGGCTTCTAGCCTCTCCAGATTACTACTGAGCCCTGACAAAGACTCGTCGTTATTTTTCGACTCCACACTTTTGAGCCGTTGGTCGATTTTCTTCAGTTGGGAGAGAATGGCATTGATAGCCCCATTCGTCTCCGTTAGTGACTTTCTGATTTCCTCAGAGTCCATGACTTTCTTACTGCAAAAATAGAAAAAGGAAAGGGAAATATACAGTGGTTAGATTATACTCACAAAAGCCAGTATCTCATTGGGCTAATAAACTATTTGCTTTTTTAGCTTTCCCTATTTGAAGAGCTGTTTTGCCTTTTTTTTTCTAAATAAGTCATTTAGTTTTTGACCGTTTAACGTTTTTTTTTGTCTTTTCACTAAATAAGTTGCTCAATTTTTGACCGTTTAATGCTTTTTCTGTCTTTATTAGAAATTTGTATCTTGTTTTTTTCCTTTTTTCTTTTTGAAACACTTCAATTTCAATTGGTCAAGTTTACTTTTTATTTTTTATTAGTTCTTTTTTTTTGTCCACTTCGCACCCGATTGCTCGGGCGCCACTTACAGTTCTCGGAAGGAGAACTGATAAAAAATTAAAGTTGCGGTGAACTCACTGTTCATCGACAAAAGGAAATACTCAAATTAATTGCATTCACAAATAGATAGGGTTATTGTGCACTGGTTGCACTCACTCATTCAACTGCTTCGAACAATATTCATTTCTTACCAACTAACTTCTAAGTCTAACTTACTTATGTCTACGTTGCATATCCCACCACCAACCGGCACTTCTTAATCGATAAGTTGCGCGTGTAGGCCAATATTGCCTATGCTGCACTTCTCACGCCTTATTGATCGTATTGTGTTACCGATCGCTTGCGCGTGTACTAAGTAAGCGAAAGTGCTATTTGGGGCAATGAAGAAGTCACATGCACGGCAACGTGAGTAAAGGGTGCGCCATTGGTTAGTATTGGGATTACAGGTGTGATAACTTGCATATGCATACTTTCGTTTTAAAAGCGAAATAATGCATATGAAAAAAAAAAGCGAAGTAATGCATACATACACAGTTTCGGTTGAAAACCGACATAATGCATATGGCAAAAACCGAAATAAAGTATACATGCACAGTTTCGGTTGAAACCGAAATAATGTCTAAATGCACAGTTTCCACAATTTCGGTGCCCCGATTCAAATACATTAAATTTTTACGGTAAATCATGCTGCTCCTAGTAGTAGCTAGATTTCATGCCACAAAACTTCATTCCTGTTATATGTCCGGGCTGTTCTTCAGATAATTCAATATTACGGGATATTATGGGCCATAACGTAACTAGGGAAATGAAAATAGCTTCTATATGTTTAAGTTTTTACCACACAGTCATTGATGTAGTTTTCTGTTGAAAATTTTTGACACTGGAGCAGGCGGAGCTGAATACTTCATTTTCCACATATAATTATTTACTATTGAATATTAACTATTGTTTGTGATAACGGTAGCTAAAATTATAGAGGAATATCTATTTAACATATGAAAATACTTATAAATAAAGGCTGTTATAATTGCATCGAGCGTGGCGCTGTGGCAGGGAGATAAGTACGTGCATCAGGGCTTCGCCATTGTGGGTAAAGGTGGAAATATTGAACCTCACAACTAACATCCAGTTATAGAGAGCTCGGATTATTTGCTCAAGAACTTGAAATCGGTGAGGGTGACATGGCAAAGTACCTGGTGAGGCGATCACATACATACATGTCTGTTGATACAGTGATGGTAAATGAGGATGCAACAACATATCCTATAGAGTTTCGAAACTCTTAAGAATTTTCAGGGGTCCCGTCGTGCAAACTGCAATTAAAGGTTTGCCTGTCATATTGATGCTTAACTTGGACGCACCTCGGTTGTGCAGTGGCACAAGACTATGCATAATGGAGCTGAAACGACATATTGTGCAAGCCACCATCATCACTGGCGGGGCCAAAGGACAATCAGTATTGATACCACGAATTCCCAGCAAACATGCCATTTCAGTTTAAACGTTTGCAGTTTCCGTTAAAAGTAGCGATTGCGAAAATGATTATTAAAGCCAAGGATAAACATTTAAAGTCGCTGGAATGAATCTGGGCACTCATGTTTCTCGCACCGACACCTCTACGTTGGCTTCTCACGTGTATCGAGAGGCAGAAATATATGTATATGGGCAAATCTAAAAAAACAGGTAACCTTGGTGTTATTTAGCTTTATTTTCACTGTTGAAAACTATATCAAGCTGGTTGCTTTTGGATATAACTTCTTTCCTTGTTGATTCCTTGACTTAGTTACTGGTAAATAGATTGAAATCGTCAACTCTGCTACTAAATTGATGGATGAAAATCCTTTTGTTTTCCTTCCTCTTTATGATTTGATGAAATAATAAAAATGCCAACTGATAGCAACAATATTGGAAGACCGAATTAAAACAACTTATTTCTTTTGATGGTAGAGACAAACTAAA
>NW_016157227.1:13893-54874 GCF_001687245.7 Rhagoletis zephyria | reverse complement strand
CCCGATTGTAAACCAAAATCTGGTTTCTAAAACTGTTGAGACACGTTTGTACCATTTTTATGGTATCCGACAAAGAAACCTCTGAATGCGAATAAGACTCGGTCAGATGATTCATGCACTGCCTTGACAGAGCATCCGCGACAATGTTCAAATTACCCGGTTTATAAAAAAACTTTGGAGCGAATTCCTCTATAAAAGCCCTCCATCTCTTAATCTTTGCATTAGGGTTCTTATCTGACATTGAAAACGTAAGAGGCTGATGGTCAGTAAAAATATTTAGTCCTCTGCACCCATACAAATAATTTCTCAAACTTTTTATAGCCCACACTATAGCTAGTAGTTCTTTTTCGTTCACTGCATAGTTGGCCTCAGTTTTAGACAGTGTTCTTGACACAAATGTGATCGGGCGATTGTTTTGTGATAAGACCGCACCAATAGCTTGTGATGATGCATCGGTCGTCAAATCAAATGGCTTATTAAAGTCTGGATAGTGAAGTATAACTTCCTCAGATGCCAGAATCTCTTTTAGCTTCTCAAATCCCGCACGCCCCTCTATGTCTAATTCAACGGGTATCTTCCTAGACTGACTTGCGCTCACGTTACCATTTTCCCCTCTTAGAAACCTTGTTAGAGGCTTCGCAATATCGGCATACCCTTTGATAAATCTTCTATAGTAACCCGTTAAACCCAAAAACGCTCTAAGACCGCGAATGGTTTTCGGTTCTTCGTATTCCATAATAGCTTTCACCTTGTCGGGTGATGTTTTAAGCCCCTTTCCTGATACAACAAATCCCAAAAATTCTGTTTCCTCTTTAAAAAACTTAGACTTCTCTAAATTAACTTTCATGTTCGCGTCATTCAGCAAAATCAAAATCTCCTGCAAATGCTTCAAGTGCTCACGTTCATGCTCTGAGTA
Source organism: Rhagoletis zephyria (assembly GCF_001687245.7). Taxonomy (NCBI): domain Eukaryota; kingdom Metazoa; phylum Arthropoda; class Insecta; order Diptera; family Tephritidae; genus Rhagoletis; species Rhagoletis zephyria. Next base: position 53,958 of record NW_016157227.1, on the reverse strand, counting down.
CACAATAATATCATCTACATAGACATGACATGTTTTTCCTATTTTGGATCTCAAAACGTCGTCTATTGTTCTTTGGAAAATGCTTGGTGCATTTTTGAGCCCAAATGGCATACGACCAAATTCGTATTTCCCGTTATTTATGCTAAATGCGGTTTTTTTTCTATCTCTTTCATGAAGTAATATTTGATGAAATCCCGCTTTTAGGTCCAGTGTTGTGAAAAACTTTGCTTTACCCAAGTTGGAAAGAATCACCGATGTGTCTGGAATCGGATACTTGTCGCTTACGGTAATGCTATTCAATTTCCTAAAATCGACAACCAATCTTTTTTCTTTTGCCCATTTTCATCGATCCCTTTTTTATCCACCACCCAAACAGGGTTGTTGTAAGCTGACTTGGACGGTCGTATTATTCCATCCTCTAAAAGATTCCTAATTTCTTTATTCACAAATTCGTTAACCGCCATTGGGTAAGGGTAGCTCTTGCTATAGACTGGTTCGTCATTTGTTGTACCAATGGTTGCTACAACATTAGTGTTATATGACAACTTAACATCTGGACTCGCGAACACTTCTTTTAGCTCTTCTATAATTTCATAAAATCTCGCCTTTACGTATGAAGGCAAAGAGTGAGGCAATTCCAAGTGATTGACCTCAGCACAGCTTTTGAATTTAAGTAGTTCTGTTCCATTATTAAATATAATCATTTCTTTTTTTGTATCTATTACCGCACCTATCTGTTTCATGAAATCGTAACCTATTATCCCTTCGAATGATTCTAGTTCAGGCAATATATAAAAATGCGAAAACTCGTTAAACAAGTTCACTAGACACTTTTGATCTATGATCAGTTTACTATATACGGTCCCCGCAACCCNGACGTTTGTCCGCAAATGAAAAGTCTAATCTTGCGATAATCGCATGAAAATTTAGTGTCGTATTGAAGGATGCCAGGGTGGCATCCGCGCGACCCGTAATTTTATTTCTTATTATGGCTGTTGCTTGGTAGTGCTTTGAACTACCTTCATAAGGTTCGAACAATTTATAGGCGGCGTGGGCTGCATGCCGCCAGGAAACGTACTTAGTTTCATCCCCGTTGAATTCGGGCAATGTCTTTACTATATCCAGAGGCTCATCGCAGGTTACTCCAGGCCTTATTTCTACCTGATGGTACTCCTAACCTGTCGCGAAATTTCGATTTTGTCTAATCTTTCTGTCAAAGTGTTCAGACGTCCCTGCAAAGTCTCTGTCACTTTATTTGCAAAAACCTCGAATAATTCTCTAATCTGATCTTCATTCATTTTGATGTATTAAGATTTCTTCTCTTATTTTCCTTTTTTTTTAACAACCTTTTGAAACCTACTCACATTCACTTATTCACTTTTAATTCACTTATTCTTTCTTAAAAATATTTTAATGTTTTTCTTACACTATTAATAATTCCATTCTAGGGTCGTGTTCTTCAAAATGTTGGGCGCCACTTCTTTCCTTGTTGATTCCTTGACTTAGTTACTGGTAAATAGATTGAAATCGTCAACTCTGCTACTAAATTGATGGATGAAAATCCTTTTGTTTTCCTTCCTCTTTATGATTTGATGAAATAATAAAAATGCCAACTGATAGCAACAATATTGGAAGACCGAATTAAAACAACTTATTTCTTTTGATGGTAGAGACAAACTAAAACTTTATTAAACATTGAAATATCTCCTAACGTTTCTAAAAAGAATTTACTTCCAACACACACACAAAAATATCCAAGCAAAGCCAATAGTAAGAATACAAATTTGCTTAAGCTAATTGCATGGTTCTGCCAAGAGCTGCCGTATTCATGTTGTCACAGCTGCAGTTGCGGCTCGGGTTTCATTTCTGGAGAATTGCAAGCTATCGCTTGAAACTTAAAATTGCAAGTGTTTCAAATTCTTATACTGTTATTGTGATGTTTACATGGAACGTACGTCGGCGTGGGAGTCATGAGTTAACTTATATATCATTGACTTATACTTGAAGCCTCAAAAAAAATTTGGATCAATTTGCTGCATAACTTTTGAATTATAGATGCTTAAATTTAAAAAAATAATGAAAATATGTGAATTTTTTATGTAATTTTTAAAAAAGGCAAAATGAATTACGTCATAACTTTTGAAGCACACCATATTCTGATTTTAAATTTAATGGGAATTTAGCACTTATGTGTATACTCCATATGTCTACGACATAAGAGAAGAAGTGTGCGTTAATATATAACGAAATGGCAAGTAACTCAAAGTCTGTAACTCCACATTTCAACATTTTCGGTTTATCGCGTATAGTTTTTGAAGCATTTAATTTTAAGAACTTCTTCAGTATGTATTGTATTCTACTAAAATAATTACGAATAATTTGACACCTTAGCAAGAGGTGTGCTTTCAGAATAAACCAACTTTTAAAGATAAAAAATTATGCGATATTGAACGCAATTTTTATTCCAAAAACAATCTTAATTGAAGGCACATTTGGAAAATACCTCGAAACGAGCTAAATCTTTTTATAACTACTAGTCCTAATAACGTTACATATACCTATAAAATGCTTAAAAAAATGTTCTCTACACTGAGAATAAAAACGCGTTGTAAGAATAAAAAAATTGTATTTAATTACCGTTTAAAAATGTTCGTATTTTAATCAAGTCAAAAATTTTAACGAAAAGGATTTTTCCATTATACATACACTAAGTATAATGGAACTATTAAATTCAAATACGCCCGTATTAAAATGAAGCATTTTTCACTGCACGGATGGCGTTTTACACGTCTCGGATGCTTTTCATATGTAATTAAGAAAGTATATGTATGTATACAAAGCATATACAGCGGTGGCAACACATATACACATACATGGTATGATAGAGTCCCACAGAAATACTCGCATCAATGTGCAGATGAGAGACCTTTTAAGTGCGCTATAGAAGTTGCACCAGAGAGCTCTAGCGGAGAGTAACGCAGTAAAGCCACCCGAACTTTGTGCAAGTAAGAGTACGCAAACCGGAGAAGAGAAGAGCAGAATGAACAGGAGAAGTCGTACCGGTGCCGAAAGAGAAGCAGGCGCAGCCCATTCGCCGAAGCAAACACGGAAACGTACGCGCTTAATATCACCGAGGAAACTCGATGCCAACAAAGTGAGCCAACAGCAAAGCAACGATGACCAATCAGGAGAGTGCGAATACGCAGAAACTGGAAAAGGTACAGGTGCAGCAGGCGGTAGCCTTCCTATAGGCGGAAACTCCACCCAATCACGCGAATGCTGGACAAAGGTTACAAAGCGCAAGCCAATGAAAACAGATGTTCTGTTCTGGAAAAAATGGGCGACCTTTCGTATGCGGATATACTAAAGAAGATAAAGACGCAGCCTGAATTAAAGGAGCTTAGTCAAAGTGTTAAAAACATAAGAAAGACGTCGAAAGACGAACTTTTGCTGCAGCTCAAAAAACAAGCATATCCTGCTACTCAAAAACTTAAAACTGCGGTAGAAACAATACTGGGCGAAAAGGCTCAAGTTCGTTCCCTTACGCAAGAGACCCTCCTGGAGGTAAAAGACATTGATGTAGTTACATCGAGGGATGAAGTACTTGAGGCGATAAGAGTTACCCTTGAAGGCGAACCAATCGGGCCATCAGCGATTCGATCCATGCGCGCAGCCTCTTGGACAAATCGAAAATTCGTATCGAGTGGGTTATATGCCGTATAAGGGAAAAGGTGATCCTCACTGGATGCTTCAAATGCCATGATTTCGGACACGTGGCACGTAACTGCCGAAGTGAACAGGACCGTTCTAGTCTCTGCTTCAGATGCGGCAAACCAGACCATAAGGTGAGCGCATTTTCGAACCCACCATCATGCGCACTGTGCCACAAAAAGGGCGTAGCAAATGCCAGTCACACGACTGGGAGCCGAATGTGTCCAGCATTCCAAAGAAGCACTATGAAGGTGCTACAGCTCAACCTAAATCACTGCGAAGCAGCCCAAGACCTTCTTGGCCAGACGGTGTATGAGTTAGGCATAGACGTAGCTATACTAAGCGAACAATATAAAAACAATGATGAAGTTTCGTAGGTCAGTAATTCAACTGGAAAATGAGCTATTTGGAGTTGCGGAAATTCTCCGAAACAACTCGTAGCATCTTTGTCAACGGTCGGGTTCGTGTGCACAAAAATAAACAACATGTACGTCTATAGTTGCTATATTCCACCCAGTACAGACTTGGCTAGCTTCGGTATAATCATTACCGAACTAGTGAACGACGCTAGACTAAGAAGCGCAGCACTCATCGCAGGAGATTTTAATGCGTGGGCAGTTGAATGGGATTGTAAAAGAACAAACCCAAAAGGTAGAGAACTCCTCGATGCACTAGCCTCACTCAACCTGGTGTTGCTCAATAACGGCAGCGAGAATACCTTTTTCAGAAACGAGACTGGTTGCATCATAGACCTCTTATTCATAAGCGGAGGTTTGAGCAGAGATGCTAAATGGCTAATCAGCGACTGCTACACCCACAGCGATCACCTCGCAATCGTAATTAATATCGACAAAATAAGCGCAAGCACGGCGTTCCCCAATAGAAACATAGGTTGGAAAGCCAAACACTTCGACGAAAAGCTTTTCGAAGTAGCTTTCAACGAGGCAGAAACATCACTATCAGTGGAACCGTCAGCGTCGGAGCTTATAAGGGCGATTACAACGGCATGCGATATAACTATGATGCGGCAAAGCCGCCGCAAAAGACACAACCCTATGTACTGGTGGAACGACCACATCGCGCTATTGCGATCGCAGTGCAACAGAGCTAGACGCATATGCCAGCGTTCGCGTTACGCAACAAATGCCCTACAGCTGAGACAGGCATACAAGGATAGTAGAAAGCTCCCCAGGGATGCGATTTGGGACAGTAAGCGAAAAATGTTTAAAGAGCTATGTGTTGGAGTCAATAGCTAGTAATGAAAAAGTTAAAGAAAACTACGCAACCAACTTGCCCAATACTCATGGAGGAAATTGTGAAGGAACTCTTTCCTCAGCAATCCAAATTCGTCAGGAACTTAGTAAGCGAGTCTGACACCAGAATCCCGGTTGTATCTATCGAAGAAGTGCTCAACGCAGAGAGCAAACTCATGGTTAATAAAGCGCCAGGACCAGACGGTGGCCCAAACATCGCCCTTAAGAAGGCGATCAGTACCAGGCCTGAGGTATTTGCAAGGGTGTTTAATACGTACCTGCAAAAGGGGGTATTTCCAAATGTATGGGAGCTCCAAAAGGGTACTTCTACCAAAAACCGCAAACCCTTCATCTTCAAATAGTTTTCGCCCCTTGTGCATGCTAGACTCTACCGAAAAGGTCTTCGAGCACATAATCAAAAGCCGTCTGGAATTATTTACGGACGAGCAGCTGTCAAAAAACCAATATGGATTTAGAAAGAAGCACGCGACAATAGATGCGATTGAGACTGTTAAAACAATCGCTCAACAGGCAATAGACGGAAAGCGCTAGCCAGAAGGCGCCAGACAGTACTGTCTGGTTGTAACCTTAGATGTCAAGAATGCATTTAATTCCGCGAGCTGGAAAGAAATACTAAACGCGCTTGACAGCCTAAATGTACCAAGGTACATGCAAAAAATCATCTCCAGCTATCTGAGTGATAGTGTTGCGCTACCACAGCGACAGTGGTTTCGTGGAATATGAAGTAACGGCGGGCGTACCTCAGGGATCAGTGTTAGGCCCCATTTTGTGGAACATTATGTATGATGGCATCCTGCGACTTGCTGTTCCTAAAGGGGTCACATTCATAAGCTTCGCGGACGACGTGCGCATCGTCGTTACAGCTAAGACGCTGGACAAAATAGTAGCCATCGCAGAGAGAGTTATGAAAAGAGCTGAGGAGTGTTTAAGAGAAAAATCGCTAACACTGGCAGCCCACAAGACGGAAGCCGTTCTTATCAGTAGCCGAAAGAAGGTGGAAAAAGTGAGAATCAGATTAGGAGACACCATTATAGAGTCCAAGCCGTATGTAAAATATGTGTATGTTTCCGGGACCACCTGGAATCAGCAAAAAAGAAAGCAGCGATGGCAACAGCATGCTACATACCGCTTAAGTGCTCTTAGGGTATGTTATTATATCCACTGGATCTCGTGGGCCAGGAGATGTCCCAAATAAGAATCGCACGGCAGGATCAGCCTCATATACCACGTACAACACTTAAAGCCGCAGCGAAAGCACAAAGCATGGAACAGTGGCAGACTCGTTGGGATGGCACAACAAAGGGCAGGTGGACTTATCGCCTAATACCTAAAATTGAAACCTGGCTCAATAGGCAGTATGGAGAGGTAGATTACTACCTGACTCAAATCATCAGTGGACATGGCTGTTTTAAAGCCTACTTGCACCGCTTTAGACTTGCACCAAACCCTTACTGCGAGCAGTGCGGACCAGCAGTTATCGAAGTCGCAGAGCACGTATTTTTCAAATGTCCCCGCTTCAGCTCCATAAGGTCCGCACTTAAGCTTGGTTTGTGCGTAACACCAGAGAATCTGATTCCGTCAATGCTAAAGAGCGAGGAAGCCTGGAACGATGTCTGCCATATGGCAGCCCAAGTGGTTAAATACCTCCGACACAACCCGTAATGGCAGGTGGAAAGTTCATAGGGAAAGCCCATTTTCTTGAAAAGTTACGGCATATAGAGGGCGAACCTCTCAACTAATATCGAAGAGCCAGCTGCATCCGGAGATTACTAGACTTAGAAACGAACTTCTTAGTGGTACAAGACAAAAAAGGGGGTAGGTTAACACCAACCAAGACAAACAGTGGAATAACATGAACAGTAACAGACGTAGAGCTTAGTGCTCAAACCGCCTCCCGACGAAATACTTAACGGTGGTACCAGGGGAATCGGTACATAGACGGTAGGAGATTTAGTGCCTTAAAGTCTCACACTGACGGGGTTAGGCTTTCGACGCTTCCTCCTCTGAAGAAAAAAAAAAACACATACATGGTATGACATAATGCACTAATCGCGCGCTGTGATGTTAATTCGAACTCAAGATTAGAAAACACATTTACATGTATGGCTGTAGCTGAGTGTGCAAAGACGCTTGATACAATCGGTTGCTGGCAAGAGGGTCCGGATTCAATTACCATCAGACGGAACATAAAACTAAATTTTTTTTCTTCTTAATTATAATTAAAGCACAAAATCGTGTCCTATTTACAAACAGNGGCGTGGCTCTGTCTCTACGGTTGGGAAATAATACAAGCATCTTCCAAGCGGAAGTCCTAGGGATCCTAGAAGCCTGCAAAATCCTAGGCAATAGAGTTGGACACAGCGGTAAAGCAACAATATACTCTGACAGCCAGGCGGCGCTATTGGCAATAGCGTCACCGGTTACCAAATCCAAGCTAGTTGGGGAATGCAAAGTAATATTGCGCTCAGTGTCTCAGTCAAATACCGTCTCTCTTGTCTGGGTTCCCGGACATAGGAACATAGAAGGCAATGAGAAGGCGGATGAGTTGGCGAAGGCAGGAGCCGGTTTGGATGAATCCCAGGCAGTGGCATTGGGTTGCCCTCTTAGAGTAGTCCAAAGAGAGATTACTACGCATTTCCTTGAACTGGCTAGACGCAGGTGGTCAGATATACAGACTTGCAAACTATGGCCTGACTATAACAGGGCGAAAACCTTGGACCTGCTAAGCAGATCAAGGCCAGAAGTATTTAGAATTTTAGCAACCATCACGGGCCACTGGCCCATAGGCAAACATGCGGCAAAAATAGTATGATAATAATATGATTTGCCGCAGCTGTCAACTAGAAGATAGCGAAGAAAGTGTCCAGCATTTCCTGTGTGAATGTCCAGGCCTTTGGAACATTAGACACAAGACGTTAGGGAAACATCTAGTAGCAGAACTAACCGACCTATCAGGAGCTACCATTATCGAAATCGGCAGATTCATTAGAGAGTCGAAATGGTTCGACCAGCAACATAGGAAGTGCATAGACAGCATAGACAGATATTTATCCCCCGCGAGAAGTGCATCAAAAGGGCGCAATAATGCGCTAATTGTATCCTAGGCAGCGACTAGGAAGCACTGCAACCAACCAACCATAATTAAAGCATCTGTGCACTTCACATCGACATATTTTATAACGCACATACTCAAATTTAAAACGACTTGGGTCGGTGCTCTTTCATATGCATATTTTTTTAAAATTAGCACGTTTTTTTTTGGAGATAGCGGTGCTTGCAACTTTGCTTAAATTTGAACTATTTTATAAAAAAAAACTCCCTCAGTTTTGAAGATGTTTTACTAAAATTTTGCACACTCTTGTATTTTAACATTTCCTTCACTATCTCATAAAATCAACGAAATCGGTTCACTCTAAAATCTAGCTCCCATACAACTGATTGTCCAGAGACGTTGTTTTGCGTTATAACTCCTCCAATTAAGCAGGCATAAATTTAGTATAGGTTCACTTTAACATATAGCACGCATACAATTTATTGTGCAGATATGAAATTAAAGTTGTAGCGCAAAAACACATATCTGAGTAATCAGTTGTATTGGAGCTATCGTTAAAGTGCACCCATTTCGATAATTTAAAGGAATAATTAAGGTAATATGAAAAAACCGTTATGTGTAAAATTTTAGTAAATAACTTCAAAACTGAGGAAGTTATTTATAAAATAGTTATAATTAATTGAAATTTTCAAATACCGTTATCTCGAAAACCGGAACCAATCCGGTAAAACGGGAGATGCCATGGAATTTAGAACGTCCCAATTAAGTGAGTTCAACTTTCAAAATCTTTGCTCAAAATTTACAACTTGAACAACGTAATTTAAACCCAGCTTATTCTTTTGTTTTCCATTTCATGTTTATTCCTCGTCTAACTTTTGAAGCACTTGATGAAAATGAAATACACTTAAATTAATCGATTCATTAAGAGAGTACGATTAAAATGATATATAAAACATAGGTGTGCTCACAAATTTAAAAATTGAATTTTTTTTTGGAGACTGTACCTATTTTTTAGATTTGCCCGTATACATGCCAAAGACAATAACTCCCGAAACATTCTTTACGAAATTTATTGCAGCAGATGTCATTAATTTGAGTTGCTAAACGTTTTTTAATAAAAGTTATATTTATGTGGTGAAATGATTTGTTTGCTTCTGCAAAAGCTAGTTGCAGTAGTTTAAAATATGGTAAGTTCACAAAAATTAATTAAACTTAAAAAAATGTCCATCAAAATTTCGATTTTTTAAATCAGATTTCTTAGAAAGATGTTGAGTACGCAGTTTTGTAGCCCATTCAATTTTAGTACAACAAAGTAAAAGTCGCTAAAAATCACCGTTTTTTTATCGAGGGTGTGCGCATTTTCTGCCATACAAAGCATGAACCAAAATTATAAATCGATATTTTGACGAACATTTAATTAATTTTTGTGAACTTTGGGCAAGCTTTGAAACTTTTATTTATGCGGTTTCTGATACCGTTTGACTCATATTTTAAACGAAAATTATTAACAATAAATATATAAACATAAGTTACCAGCAGCATCACTTTGAATTTTACTGTTATTACTTTACACGCAACGTATATGTACGGGTATCTACAGTGGCGGTCAAAAGTAGATGAATGGTGTTTTGTTTTTTAATATTTACAACGTTTTTCGAGCTAAAATTTTTTTTAAATTTTTTTATAAAAATATGTTCATGCTGTAACAAAAATCATATAAATCACATAGTTCCCGTATTATATGTAGCCAAAATATTCGAATTAAATATACTTAAATTTGTATGAATGAAATATTGCTAAATTTTAAGTTAAATATATTATTGCACGTGCAAACTATGTATTATCATCATATTCATAAAGCAGTACAACATCGCAAAGAGCGAACTAATATTAATGTTCTCATCAGCTCCTTCTTACGCTGTCCTTCTTAGCGACACTTTATGCATTTGCTATATCGCTTAAGTTTGACTCTCTCACTTGGATTACGACGGCGAACAAATAAACACGTTTACTCTAACTAGAGTAATTTTCTTAATATTTTGAGCCTTTTTCATTTATTTTCTAAAAGTAAGTTGTAATCACAACATTTTTTGGTGCCGAAACCCGGGACCACGGCGGTCCCACTACTATTTTAGACTGGAAATATGGATTGAACGTGAACATCAACGTGCTTTGTAACACGTGTTGCTGCCTTCAAAGGTTACCTTCCTATATACTAAGGTTTATTTTCCAAATTATTTTTTATTTTAATCTATAACATTATATATAATAGATATGCTTATAGACCGCCAGCCTGGTGGGCAAAAACTCGGAGTTCGACCGAGCGAGCGAGCAAACTCCTACTCAATGCCTCGCAGGCAACGAGGCGCTCGCAGCTCGTACTCGTAGCCGCAATGAGGCGAGGCACGAGAAGTTTGGCTTGCTCGGCAAACGAGCGAGCGCTGCTTGTTTGCTCGCGCTCCTATTGAACGAGCGAGGCTGTTGTGTGTTGCCTCGCTCGAAGTGCGAGGCGAGTAGCTGTCTGCATACTCGCTCTGCTAGATAAGACGAGTAAAGGCTCTGTTATGCATACTTGGCATTGCATGCACTGCTATACCATTTTTACGTAGAAATCAAAAACCAACAGACTTCTACGTATGTAATGCTGTGCGTTGAGTAACCGCTTACACGCGAAGCTCATTTAACAGATTCCTTATGTGACAACACTCAAGCAATGCCAAGTATGTATAACAGAGCCTTAAGGCCGTGGTTATGCCAACAATTTTAATTGGCAATCAGAAGAGAAAAATTTCGGTGATTGGTGAGAAGTGGTTACGCTCTGTTTGCTGATTGGCGAGCACAGAGTGGCTTCTTAAGAAATGCCTTTTTCCATTTCATCCAATTTCGCACACAATGGCAGCACTGAAGTAAAAATGCAACTAAGAATGATCAAAATTGAAGTCGGAACATGAAAAATGGAAGAACAACTTAATATTTTTGTCTTTCTTTAATATTTAATTTTCATAATAATATTTTTTTAATATCTACTTGATAATAATAATAATAAAATATTTTTTACTATTCTAACATTTAGTACTGATACTTTTTCGCAAAATAGCTTATTGCCACCCTGAAAAATTGGCGTGCTGGCTGTTCGGTTCACCCAGCAAATCGTGCTGGCTGTTCGATTTCAAAAATTCTCTCACTCCGTGCTGTGCACAACAACAATTGCACGGTGATTGCCAATCGAAATTGGTGGCGTAACCACGGCCTAAGCGACGAGCGAGCGCTCCGAGTGTACTATACATACGGTGACCATCCGTTCTGTTTTTTGCAGGACCGTACTATTATTTAATGGTCTGTCGTGCGTGGTTTTTCGAAACAGAAAAACCTCAAAATGTACTGATTTTTTCCAGGTGTCCTGCCTTTGTCCCGCATTTTATTCGATATTTTAGAATAAAAAGCGGGAGTCCCTTACTTATCAACATATAAGCAATGTCGATAACTGATTGATAACTACATGAGGATGAGGCTGATTTAGAAGCTTCAACAAGTCAATGCGTTCTAAATTTTGTAAGGCCAATGAACACCAGCTTCAAAAATCCCAGTAACACTGCTTTAAAAATTTTGATTTATCGCTTGAATCTAAGAAATAAACGTTTTCCAAGCTAATTTTGGTTCGCTTAACACGTCAACAATACGCAATTATCTTTTCAAAGAAGCGTTTCCGAGATTTTTTCGCAAAACGAGTTTTTTTTTGTATTTTTCGGAGCTATTCGTCAATATTAATCAACTTAATGGCCCAACAGTTCGAAAGGTATCGATGTGCCTCTTAGAAAAACATTTAGCCTGTGCCGATTTCAATGAAAAGTGTTACAAATGACCAAAGTCGAAGAAAGTGAAATTTTCGATAATTGTGAAAATTTCACACTTAGTTGATTCTATTTTTCATTATTTTTAAAATTCGACATAAAAGTGAAATCATTACAGTAAATTTTGAGCCTAAGGTAATGAAAATCGGATGAGAAATGTAGACATTATGGCACATTCTGCACAAATTATATATGTATTTTTGTAAAGGGAACATCAATACTTTTCAATCTGTAGGTCGTTTAAGTCGATTAAAGAGATATTGACGAATAACGTTTTTTGTGAATATCTCGAAAACGCTTCTTTGAAGAAATGGGTATTGTTTTCGTGTTCAACGACCCAAAGTTTGCCTAGAAAATACAATTTTACAGAGGTCCATTTCTCGTGTAAACTAGTGTAATTATAATATGTTGTATTATAATTTTACAAATATTCATTAAAAAAAAGATTAATACCAATGAAGAAAATGTGATTTATATTCAAAGTTTACATACATACATATGTATTTACATACGTTGTATAAAAATAACAAAGAAAAAATATATTTTTTTTAAATTATTAATCCAATTTCTATACTTGTATCGTCAACTGAAATGCAAAAGCGTAACAAACATCATCGTTGAAATGCTAAAAGTCATAACTAATAAAAAATTCAAAACCCACTTTTTGATTTATATGATGGATCTCATCGAATTACATCATTTTATGAAAAAAAATTAAAATATTAGTCACGACTTTTTCCATTTCATTTACGATGTTGTTACGTTTTGTTGCATTACAGGTGACGATATGTAGGTATATTTTTTGAAAAGTTGTCCTGCATTTCCAATTCATATTTATGGTCACCGTAACTATACAACACATGCATTTTTGTGCATAAAAATGTGGGAATGTATGTAAATAGATTATGTACGAAAGTATGTTAATAATTGTATGTAAATATGTGAATATTATATTAGGGCAGCATTTAAAACAACAAATAAAATTTATTACATACATAAGCATAGATTATGGAATGAAATATTTTTTAGAGTTATATACATACATATGTACATACATAACATGCATATTTATATATGTATGTATGTACGTATTTATGTATGTATGTTTTTATGTATGTACATATTTACATCTGCATGTATTTTGTCTTTACAGTGAAAAGTGACGAAGATATTATAATCGTTTGTGTCGCAGAAACAAAAAACAAGGAAGCACTTGTTAACACCCCCAAAATAGTTTGATACTTGTAGCAGTTATGCTGTATACCTGAATGAAATATAATCCTTGGTGGCAAAATTTTATTGTGGCCTGTTCTTCAAGGACATATGTCCATATGTATGTATGTATGGATATGTAGACATGGGAAAATTTGCGTAAACAAAGAATAGAGGCCGGTTCACATACATCTTTGGCGTTGTGTTGGCGTTGAATTTCAAAGCAGCCGTCCACATAGCCGAAATTTGGCAACGCTAAGGCCAACACAAAGCAGAAAGATCGCTGCGTCGGTCGCCAGCTGTTGCAAATAAATAAAATTATATGAAATGTTTTTTTCCTTTTAATCAAATGAGGGCTAGAAATATAATTTTTCATGCAATTATTGATATGAAATATTAAATTATCTCTCGTTAATATGTTAATTTAGTGGTCAAAGTAGTCTCTGCCAAGCTTCATTGTAGAACGCATACTTTTAACGTGCGATCTGTCAAAATAACGCCAACTACAAAGTCAACGCGAAAGTTCTATGTGGACCAGCCTTTATTATCAAATACTGTTGAACATCCCAAATAGTAGTTTGTATTATACTACATACATACATATGTATGGGGAATAAAACAGGAATATTCATTTGAAAATGCTAATGTCCTACTCATTTATGAAATGAACGACAAAATAATGATTTTTATAAATATTATATTCTCATTTATACATATGTAACATAGTTACTAAGTCGAATTACTTGTATGTAAAAATACAAAGACAAATTATTTATCAAAAGTATTGCCCCTTACACATTGAAAAAAAGTAATAAAAGCTCTCAAAAAAGCAAAATCGCTACAGCGAAAAAAGGGTTTGAAAAACCGCATGAATTCGAATCCGCATAAAAAAGGACCGCATAAAAAGATACCTAAGTGTATAAGTAGAAATTTTATAAGAACGTATTGAACATTAAAAAAATTATACTTACATAGATATGTACGCACATATGTGCCTACCTAGTAGATAAAACTGGTCAAAATAGCACCCATCTATTCTTCTGTGCATGAGAATATATACATAAATAAAAACATACATACAGATGCGTGCAACTAATTAGCAACGAAATTCAAAACGATTTTGCCTGCAAATTATGTTTATTTATTTATTTTTAACAATTTTCATTTAAAACATAATTCAATCTATATCAGAAACCACAATAACAAAAGTTGCAAAGCTTGCACAATTTGAAAAAAAATTAATCAAACTTAAAAAAATCGTCATCAAAATTTCAAAATTTTTAATTAGAATATTTAGAAAATTTTCGGGTATGCAGTTTTGTAGCCCATTCAATTTTAGTATAATAAAGTGCAAGTTTCAAGTTGCTAAAAATTGCCGTTGATTTTTTAGAATTTTTTTTGTCGAGGGTGTTGCGGATTTTTTTCCATGTAAAAAAAAAATGTATCATGTGTTATTGAAATTTTGATGACGATTTTTTTAAGTTTGATTAATTTTTTTTCAAATTGCGCGAGCTGTGCAACTTTTGTTATTGTGGTTTCTGATATAGATTGAATTATATTTTAAATGAAAATTATTAAAAATAAATAAATAAACATAATTTGCAAGCAATATCGTTTTGAATTTCGTTGCTAATTAGTTGCATGCATCTGTATATGTACATATGAATGTATATACATATCTGCATGTGTGCGTACAATCCTTTACTCGAAATTCTTAGTTAATGCAATTTGTATCCCATACATTTTTGCTGACCAAACAAACCGTTTGCCTGTCTAATCTGCTTGCCTCATTTGCCTCGTTCGTTTACTCGCCTCGCTCGTCTGCTGCTGCAAATGAGTGCAAGTTGTTTGTCTTGATATTTCTAGTCTATTTTTACCTCCCTTTTATTAGCTCGGGATGTAACTATGTAATATTGATGAGCCTAAAAGATGCAGCGTCTTCTATTCTCAAGTTACATACCCGATGGCAGTACGAATGGAAATTATAAAAGCGAGGTTTTAGTTTTTTAAACTGTAATTTTTTATTGAACAAACTTAAAGCTATTTATACAAAATTTGTCACCGAAAGTGATTTTCATAACTCCGCCTCTCTCTTTTCGTTTTCACTATCATTGC
Source organism: Rhagoletis zephyria (assembly GCF_001687245.7). Classification (NCBI taxonomy): domain Eukaryota; kingdom Metazoa; phylum Arthropoda; class Insecta; order Diptera; family Tephritidae; genus Rhagoletis; species Rhagoletis zephyria. The sequence continues at coordinate 38,743 of NW_016157227.1, read as the reverse complement.
ATTGCTGAATGTGGAAGCAACTAATGATGAGGCAGCTAGCAGCGCTGAGTACGTTCCCGAACTATTCTACTTGCGAGTGATCGAGAAGCAGCCAATCAAAATATGCAGCGGTTAGCGGAAGCAGCGCGCATAATTGAGATACTCTGCTTGCAAACGGCAGTCGTAAATATTAATAACATCTGCCTGGTCAGCATTGCCCTCAAAAGCATATTTATCTAGTTCGCTGTGCTCATATCGCTTTGGGTGTGCATTTGTAGGTTGCCGCTTCTATTGCATTTGGTGTGTGTGATCACTACACCCTTACCGTCAAAAAGAACAAGTAAGAAAGTCTAAGTTCGGGTGGAGCCGAACATTAAATACCCGGCGCAAGTATTAAATATATGTTTTTTCACCTTTCCGAAAGCTACCGCTAGATGGTAAGCCGGGGTGTATCAATTTTGAGTAAGTTAGCGTCCTTAAATTTCGAAATATTGCAGCTTCAAGCATTTCTGAAATATACCGTTATATGAAAAGCGGCCGTAATTTTAGTCCGATTTCAATAATTTTCAACGTTTTGCTTTTATGTGGCAAGCACAATAAAAATACCGAGTTTGGTACAAATTGGTAGAACGGTTACCGATATACATATATGTGATCATAAGTGGGCGGTGCCACGCCCATTTTCCAAAATTTTACCATAAACGTATTTCTTGGTAAAGAATTGTTGCAAGCATCAATTTTGAATAAATTAGCTTTAATATTTACTGATTTATCGAAGATTTTGTATTTCTCTAAATTACCGTTATATGGGATGTGGGCGTGGTTATTGTCCGATTTTAAAAATTTTCAGCCATTTGGTATGCTGTACCAAGGCCAACAACTGTGCCAAGTTTGGAAGAAATTGGTGCAGCGGTTACCAAAATATACACATGTAACCATAAGTGGGCGTGGCTACGCCCATTTCCCAAAAATTTATAATATTCTTATTTTTCGTCTGAATATTATTGTAAATATCAATTTTGAGTGAATAATCTTCAGCAGTTACTAAAATATCGCAGTTTTCATATATCTGAAAATTACCGTTATATGGGAGATAGGCGTGGTTATTGTCCGATTTTGCCCATTTTCAATACCATCCGTCCTACGCCCGAAAGAAGTGCACGTACCAAGTTTCGTTAAGATATCTCAATTTTCACTCGAGTTATCGTGTGCACAGCCGGACGGACAGACAGTCACCGCTTAATCGATTTCTCTTTTCATCCTGATCATTTATGTAAACATTTGTCTATATCTATCTCGATTCGTTTTGGCTGTTACAAACAACCGTTATGTGAACAAAGTTATAATACCCTTGTGCACAAGTGCGCTCGGGTATAAAAATTTATTTCGTCTGAGTGATGAAATAAATTTTTTGTAAGTGGAGTTATGCAGATACTTTACGTGTGTTTATATGTTTATATTTTGCTTAATTTATAGTTTTAATGACACCGTACTTGAGAATTAGTTGTTCAACTAAAATGGTTGCTATTGGTTTTGCGTCTTTGATTACAATTGGGTGTGCTATCACAAATTTCGATAAATCAGATAGCATTGTTAATATGTATCTGTAGCCGTTTGATATGCGTAGTGAGCCTACAGTGTCAATCGTTATAGTTTCGATTGTTGACGTTGGCGTGTCTGTCACTACAAGTGGTTCTTTTGTTTGTCTTACTATTTTGTTTTGTATGCATTTTCTGCAGTTGTTTATAAATTCTTTGACTATCTGTCTTACATTTTTCCAAATATATCTTTGTTTGAGTTTTAAAATAGTTTGTCGAATTCCTAAGTGACCTGCAACGTTCGAGCAATGAAATTCGTCTATCAGTTTGTATTTAAGTATCATGCTTTCTATTTCCCTTGGAGCTTTGTATATAAGTATTTTTATTGGCGCGCGTTCATTAATTTCCAATTCATTATATTCTTCTTGAATGCATTAATATTAATATTTTTAAATATACATTTTTTTTCACAAAGGGCTAGCTCCTTTATATGTGAATTTCTTAGTAAACTATGTAGTTTCTCCAAGATTGAATCTAGATTCAAAGGGTCATCGCTACAAGTTATGTACACTTCTTTATTAATTATTTCAATTGTATTACTACTTTCTTTTTCAATATTAAACTTCGTTTTCCTTATTTTCTATACGTCATTAAAAGATGTACAGTCCCAAATGTGAAGTTGATCAGGCTTCTTGGAAGTTGTGTTGTCTTTGTTAATGCGTGTACCCGTATTTGTATCTTCTTGCGCTAATACCTTTCGTTAATATTTTTAAATTTTGCGGCCTTGCTCCTTGTTGTAACGTTAACACTTTTCCTATCGTTTTTTACTTTTACTCATAGGAATCATAAATTTGAGTATGTCACTGTCCAACTTGATGCGTGATAATGAATATGCGTTAGTTTTTTCTTGTTTGTATACAATTTCGAAGTCATATTCTGATAAACCTATCCTAATTCTTATAATTTTCGATGATGGATTTTGTAGGAAAACAATGACATTAGTGGTCTGTGGTCAGTTACTACTTTGAATTTTCTGCCATAGAGTTAAATTCTAAAATAATTAATTCCCCAATGGATTGCTAATAACTCTTTCTCTATAATGGGTTTGTTGATTTCATGTTTTTGTAATGATTTACTTGCGTATGATATTGGTAAATCGTGACCTATTTCTCCTTGTGATAAAATAGCTCCTAAAGCGAAGTCTGTCGCGTCTGTTGTAAGTATAAATGGTTTGTCAAAATTTGGGTATTGTAGTATCGGTGGGTTAAATATCTTCTCTTTTAAACCATTAAATGCTTTTTCGCATTCTTCAGACCAAATGAAGGAGTTTCCTTTTTTCAACAGAGAACTTAGACATTTGACGATTTGTGCAAAGTCTGGAATAAAACGTCTGGCCGCTGTGGTGTAGTGGTAAGCAGTGCGCGCTTCCACTCCGCAACGCCTGGGTTCAAGCCCTGGTCAAAGCAACATCGCAAAAAATGTAGGAAAAGGTTTTTTCTTAACAGCGGTCGTCCCTCGGCAGGCAATGGCAAACCTCCGAGTGTATTTCTGCCATGAAAACAGCTTCTGATAAAAATACAATCGCCGTTCGGAGTCGGCGTAAAACTGTAGGTCCCCCCGCTTTGTGTGACAACATCAAGGCGCACGCCACAAATCGGAGGAGAAGCTCGGCCAAACACTAACATATGTGTAAGCGCCAAACTATTATTATATTATTATTATTAATAATTGAAAAATGCTATAAATCTTCTTGTTTCATCTGGATTTGTTGGTCTTGGATAATGGCGTACTACTTCACATTTAGCTGGGTCGGTTTTGATATCTTTCTACGTTATTAAATGTCCTAAATAAATGACTTCTGATTTCAAGAATTTACATTTGCTTGCATTTAATTTGAGGTTGTAATATCTTAGTCTTTCAAAAACTTTTAAAGAGGTTTTTATTGTAGTGTTTTAAAGAACATCCAAAAACAATGATGTCATCTACATAAAGGAAAGCTTCTGATTTTTAACCGCTTGGTGCAATTGTTAACATCCTTTGGAAACTGTTTGATGATATTTTCAATCCGAATGACTATCGTTTAAATTGGTAGTGTCCGTCTTGTGTGGAAAATGCTGTTGGTGGACTTGAACCGTTTTGTAAAGGTATTTGGTGAAAAGAACTTGTCATGTCTAGAGTTGTGTAATACTTTCCTCTTCCTAAGACATCTAACACGTCCTCTAATCTTGTAAATAGGAGTTTGTAATTTACTATTTTATCATTTAATTTTCTGTAATCCACTACTAGACGCCATTTCTTATTGTCGTTGTCACTCTTTTTGGGTACTAGCAGTAATGGAGAGTTGTATGGGCTGACTGGCGGTTCGATGATGTCGTTATCAACAATTCCCTGTATCTGTCTTTATATTTCCTCTTGCTGGGTTTGTGGTAGTCTGTAGTTCTTTATGTATACCGGTTCGTTGTCTGTTAAATTAAGTTTTTGGTTGTAAAAGTTATTTACTGAAAGTTTTTCTCCTTCAAAATTATAAATCGATTGGTATTTGCGGAAAATTTATTTTAGTTCTGTTTCTGTATCTTTATCTAGGTTTCTCAGTTTTAATTCTTTTATCAACCTATGGAAACGTTCAGCGTTGTATATAGTTGTTTCGCTATTTGTATTCAGTATATTGTAATTTCTTAGTTTTTCTGTCGTGTGTTTAAATTTTCAATATGGACTGCATGACCGTTAACGTTCATTAACTTGACATGGGAAATATCTTTGGCAGGTGCAATCGAGTTTGCTCGAAATACGCCTTTTTGTATTTCTTGGTTAAAGACTACGCTGTCTTCCTGTATATTTAATTTAATAGGTAGTATTATTTCAGTTCTGGGTGGAATCTCTCATCTTTTTTGTTAATGGTAGTTTCGTTTCTATTGGTAAAATATATTCTTTGTTTTTGATATTTATCGTTATTATGAATGTTTCATAGTCAACTTTACAAAGGTAATTTATTAAAAAGTCCTTACCTAGGATTCCATCTCTAGCTATAGGAAAATCGCCATTTACTAGCTGAAAATCGATACTTGTTTAATCTTTTTCTATAAGTTCTATAAATTTCATTTCTGTAAACAAGTTATGTATGCGGCCGCAATGTTGTCTGTATCTTCCTTCTTATTAATTTCAATTTCGAACATGACGCGGACATAAGGAACATTTTACAGCACATTTTAACAAGTGGACACACAGCTGATTTCGCGAACACAAATATTATTGACAAAGAAAGAAGAGAACAGATTCGATACACAATAGAGAGCCTTAGAATTATGCAAAAACGAGAAATGACAATTAATAAGAAGGAAGATACAGACAACATTGCGGCCGCATACATAACTTGTTTACAGAAATGAAATTTTCAGTACTGACTAAACTACCACATCAAGTGGTATGGACATATTTTCTTTTTTTAGTGATTAAGTATTTATACATATACATATCTATGTTTGAATATCTAAACGATGTAAGTTGGTTTGTCATTAAATTCAATTTGTTGTTATATATGTATACATTCTTGTTTTTTCGGTTAATACTTAATGTGTGTGTTTTTTTGTATTTTTGTATATTTGTTGTAACAGATAAAATAAACACTACCCCTGAGGATGCTAAAAAAGTTTTAGCGAAACGTCGGGTGAAAAGTGGAATAAAGTAGTTTTATTCGCACAAGAACTGAAAAGATCAGACTAGCCTACAAACATAAAATAAAATAAATTTGAACTGATCGGACAAAAAAGATAGATTTGAATCTCGGAAGGCCTGCCGATATTTTTGTTTATTCCTGTCACCAACAAAAATACAAGGAACAAAATGAAGGATTTTTACAAACACATGAGATACAAATACGGGGAGAATACATGTATTAATCTCAAACATTACAGCAAACAAAATCAAAAATTAGCAAATCAGAAAGAAGATTTGAAATTCTTATTAGAATGTAAAAGGTATGGACTTATCCCCAACCACTTGAAGAATTCAATCAAAAACTTAGAAGTAAATACCGACTCTGATAGGATAAAACAACAAATTGAAAAGACAAAACGGAGTTTTCTAATTAAAATCTTAAATATAGAAATAACGCAAACCAACATCAATATCAAAACAACAAAATACCTATTAAATAATGCCCAAAAACAACTAAAATACGCCTTAAATCAGTTGGAAATAAATAATTTTATCAGAAAACAACGTTTCCTCAGTGATGGGATCGCAGAAAAGAAAAGAACGGCTCTCAACTTTAAGCTAAACAAGTTAAAAACGCATCAAATGCGAAGATTGGGAATAAAAACCAACAATAGCTGGTTCGAAAACAAGACGTCTATTGAATTTCCTGAAGAGGTAAAGTGGATACTCTCTCTGGGAAGAAAATTTACTTTGCCAACAACAAAATCAAACTTTTCGCCGATACATATAATAGCAGAAATGGAGCAACTTATACAGTCACTAGAGAACGATAAGGAAAAGGAAATAGCAAGAAATAAAGTGAGCAATAGAATATTACTTTTCAAACGCAACATAAAACACAACGAAGCGGAAAAATTAATATTATCAGCATTTCATAAAGCAAAGGCGTTTATCCAGAAACACAAAAACAACATTATTATAACTGATGCCGACAAAGGCAATAAAACTGTAGTCATATACAAAACAGAGTACCTAGAGAAGATGAAGAAACTAATAGAAGACAGAAATACATATAAATCAATACGAACTGATCCTACAAACACTCTTCAAAGGAAAAACAACAAAATAGTGGACGAACTTTACAAAGGCAAACACATAAACTTCAGGGAAAAACTAAAACTCACCTGCACTGCAGCCACGGCGCCCAGAATTTATGGCTTGCCTAAAATACACAAGCCTGGAGTTCCACTTCGTTCTATTGTCTCTTCTATTATGGTCCCCTGTTACAAACTGTCCAAATACATCGGCGAGATTTTACAAAGTCTAATTTCAGGAAAATATAACGTCAAGAATGCTTTTAATCTTAAAGATAAGTTAACCAACGTCCATGTGTGTGATGAAGATGTTTTAGTTTCGTTTGATGTCATTTCCCTATTCACAAATATACCAACGACATTAGCTTCGAGAATAATTATGAATAAGTGGGACCTAATTCAACAGAAAACTTCTATTCCAAAAAAGAAATTTCACGAAATAATAGACTTTTGCCTCAAGGATAACAATTACTTTATGTTCAGCAACAAACTATACGCACAAACATTTGGAATGCCCATGGGAAATCCAATTTCTCCAACAATCGCTGACATTATCATGGACAACCTACTGGACAACACCATCACTGAGCTGAAAGAAAAATTTAACATTGACATAAAGTTTGTAACAAAATACGTGGACGACATCTTCGCTATTATCAAACGTAATGACGCGAATATTATTCTAGATACTCTTAATAAATACCACAATAAACTGAAATTTACTATGGAAATTGAAAAAGACTCAAAAATACCATTTCTAGATGTTTGTATTTATCGAGAAAAGCAAAACCTCCTTCTAGACTGGTACTCAAAACCAACCTCCTCTGGACGCCTGATAAATTACTTCTCATCTCAACCAAGAAACTATAAAATTAACACCGCAAAAAACTTAATCCACAAAGTACTGACGATAAGCCACACACAGTTCCATGACGCCAATATAGAGAAAATAACCAACATCCTAAAAAACAATAATTATCCTGTCAAATTAATACACGAACTCATAAATCAGGAAATAATAAAACATAGCAACCACCCTAACACACAATCGGACTCAGAAACAACAAAAAGCGCAAAGAAATTCTTCAGTGTTACATACATTCCCAATCTTACCGATAATTTTGATCATAACATAACAAAAACACAAAACACAGCACTTGCATATAAATCTAATTGCACACTTTCGAGAATATATACAAAAACAAAGTGTCCAGTGGAGGTCCACCAACAAAACAACGTAGTCTACGAAATTAAATGCAATGGGAAGGAAACAGAAACATGCGGAAAGGTGTACATTGGGACAACGAAGCGGCCTTTAGGTGTTCGATTAGGCGAACATGAAGCGGACATAAGGAAACGGAAAAGCAGTACAGCATTATCACAGCACATTTTAACAAGTGGACACACAGCTGATTTCGCGAACACAAATATTATTGACAAAGAAAGAAGAGAACAGATTCGATACACAATAGAGAGCCTTAGAATTATGCAAAAACGAGAAATGACAATTAATAAGAAGGAAGATACAGACAACATTGCGGCCGCATACATAACTTGTTTACAGAAATGAAATTTTCAGTACTGACTAAACTACCACATCAAGTGGTATGGATATATTTTCTTTTTTTAGTGATTAAGTATTTATACATATACATATCTATGTTTGAATATCTAAACGATGTAAGTTGGTTTGTCATTAAATTCAATTTGTTGTTATATATGTATACATTCTTGTTTTTTCGGTTAATACTTAATGTGTGTGTTTTTTTGTATTTTTGTATATTTGTTGTAACAGATAAAATAAACACTACTCCTGAGGATGCTAAAAAAGTTTTAGCGAAACGTCGGGTGAAAAGTGGAATAAAGTAGTTTTATTCGCACAAGAACTGAAAAGATCAGACTAGCCTACAAACATAAAATAATATAAGAATTGTCATTGGCTTATTATATAAATACATTTAGATTTAGTTTTGTTTACATGTCCCTGTCCCCCGGAGAAGTGCCATTGTGGTCCTCCAGGTCGCCTACATTTCCCTGAAATTCGACAACCTTCATTTGGCGGCCATTTCTTTCCCGATTTCTGGGGAGGGATCTTTAATTGTTCCTATCATAGTTATTAGTCTGTCTTTCATTGGAATAATTTCTCTGATCATTGCTATGGTTCTTAGCTCTTGAATTTTTTTAGCTCCAATTCGCATTATGGTAGTTATTGCTTTGTCTCTGGTTAGAAATGTTTCTTGTATTATTGTGCGGTCTTCTGTTATCGCTATAGGTATTACTGTTATTGCACCTGTTACTAGATTGGCCGTTAAAATAGCTGTTCGTATTTCGCCTGTATGAGTTATTGGGATTTTTTTTTTTTCATTTTTTTCATTTCATTTATTTCATTTCTTAATGCATACAGATTAACACAGTATTCTAAATTCATGTTTATTCATATAGTGGTTTGTTTCTGTAATTGTTTCTGATAAACATAACGTCTGCTATCGCACAGTGCTTCCTTTCCATATAAAATGTGGGCAAAAATAGAATTATGGATTCGCTTCTTAGTAAAATTGAGGACGCTAAATTCAAAAATGCAATTGGTTTTTGGATAACTTTAATACTTTCACTGTAAATGCAGTTTGAAGTTGAAAATTTGGGTTCTTGTGGCTTTTACATAGGTATGTACATATAGTTCTTTCTAATTTCAAAAGTGAAGTTTCAAGTGACAGGGCTTGGCCTGTAGATGTGCAATAAATTTTTTTATTTTTGAAAAGGGTTAGGGGTTTGTTAAAATTTTTTAATAAATTAAATGAATTAGATATTATGATATCGATATCAGTTGAACTAATTTTGAAAATACTTTACCTCTAAATGACACGTAGAAGGGTTACCACATGTTTAAAAAATCAAATTCACTTTAATTAAGGGAATAAGGTAACTGAAATATGTATATCAATATGAGTATCAGACAAATAAAAAATTTGACATATTCAGCAAGAAATAAGTGGAGAGTAAAAACATTCGTGAGTTAATTTAAGAGTGCAATAATTAAAAAAAATGTAATCAGAACAAATCACTGATTGACAGTGTTTGTATTTGTAATAAAACAACATATACGATGGCGTAATCCTATGGTTTGACGTAATTATTATTTTAGTTTAACTAAATTCGACTTTACAAACAGGTGGCAACCCTATTCGTAATATTTTTAAGCTAAAACCTCTTAAACCTCTTTCGTCTGACTCCCTTATGGTGATACTTATCTATTTCAATTACCTAATTCCGTTAATTCAATTAGAATTTTATTTTTTAAACAGGTGGCAACTCTCTACATGTTGTTAATACACATTTCGATTGATACCCATCTCTTAATAATTCATTTAACTTATATCTAATTTAACTTGAATCCAATTTTTTATCAATCTAATTTTTTAACAGGTGGCAACTCTTAAAAAAATAAACCTATTTTCCACAGGTTAAGCTTTTTCATCTGACACTTCATTTTAGAAAATGGAACGAATCGTGCAGATCTCAAGGCACTGACAAAAAATGAAAAAAATTATTTTATGCGTTAGCGAAAAACGCATTACTTCAGAAAGTGCAAAAAATGAGCAGGTTTTTATTTCTTCTTCTGAAAGCTAAAAGCCCGTACTATTTAATAAGATAATAAAAAATAACATATTTTTACTTATTTTTTATCCATTCCATTAAAATTTAGCATTTTTTGAAATTTTGTTAAAAAAAATTGTTTGTTGTTGTTTTGGAATACCGCAGGTACACCCTGTGTTTAATTTCATTCCAAAATTTTAATTCCTGTAATTCTGTACTATCTATATGGAAGCAAGAAACGTAAAACCACCATTTTATTTCAACGAATATATTTTTGACATATTTTCTGTGAAGAGCTTACGCCTGGCTATATTTTTACTAAACTTCTTAGTATAAAATTTGTCGACTTCAGTGGCTTCCTGGCGGCATGTAATTAATTTAGGCAAATTTTTATTTAATTCTTTTTAGTGGATAAATTGTCTTCGCAAAAGTACCAAACAAGTTCAATTTGCAGATAACGAATTTTTCGATTTATGCCCACTTAAACGGCACTGTGTGTCGTGTTGATTTCCTTGTTCTATCTCTAGTGCGATTTCAGTAGCGGTAAAAGATTTTAGTGCTGCAAATACTGTTTGTTTGAGTTTGTCATTTAGTCCGTTTTTTAATATTGGTAGACTGCATTGATCATTTATGTAGTTTAGTGATTAATGATTTTTGCTCAGTTGTTGCATTTTTACCTCGCTGTCCTATTTGCAATGTGTCCAATTCAGATATAAGATGTAAAATTTTGTTTTTGAAGTTAGTGACATGTAAGATTGGCAAGTTGGTTTTGTATGTGTGGAATAGTTGTTGAGCTTTTATATTTATTAGTTAATTCCTCAAATGTTTGAAATGTTTCTATTGAAGTCACGTTTGTCTTCACCGTTTGACTTAAAGCTTAAACAGATGGCAACGTTTATCCGGATTAACTCGGACATAATCCGGATCAACAGCAGTTAATTCCCGAGTTGATCCGGATAATCGCTGCCGTCTGTTTATACTTTTAGTTTCACGTAAACTACAAAATCTATCAGTGCTAATTTACCTCTTTCAGTTAGACCGTTATAAATTATTTCGATAATTTTTAGAAATGCTTCCAAGTCTTTATGATTTCCGGAAAAAATTGGAATAGCTTTTATAGCTGTTTCGAAACTAAACTCAGACATTTTTTTTTCGCTTTGAACTGACTCCTTGTTTAAAATTAAGTATTGATTTTCTTATTTTATGTTTTTCTGTTTTTATTCTTGGTGTATATTTGTATGCATAGATTTATTGAATTATGTTTTTTGTTTGTTTTGTATTTATAACTAAGAAATATATAAATAATTTTACTAATAAACTGAACCCTTAATATTATATTTTGTATTACATCAACAAGATTTATAGACATGTTTGCCATATTTAATTTTCGCCTAACCACAAGCTGGTTTTATTACCGTTTTGACTCTTACTAACATGAATGCAATAAATTATAATATAATTAGGGTATTCACAGTTTTCTTTTAAAGTTAAAAGGTGGCAACTTTAGCAAGATAACACACTCGAACTGTGAGCAACCCTTCGCACATATGTTTCGAATTGTCAATAAAACATATAGTCAGATATATATTTAAAAATCTTTTAAATTGCGCCCACCTTATGTTTTTCTGCTCCACTTTCCATTTTTTCTTAGCTGATCAGAGATGCCAGTTTAACACAAAACAAAACACCATGAATATGGCTACAAATATTAGAATTATAAAAAGTGCTATGAAGCCGACTGCATAGAATTCAGTATCTTTATCATTGAGTTCGGGTTTGTGCATACTTGGTGATTCGTATGTTATAACCGTTTTGTCTGTATTTGCATCTTTGCCAACTTCGAACCCTGTGATGGCTATCATGATGGCGCTAAAAATTTATTTCCACCACGCCATGTTGTTAAACTCTATGCAACATTTAAAAATGTATATTTATTAAGCTTATTGCCATGTCTTTGGCAGGATCTTAATCAAACTGGCAGGATGGTCCTGTAGTTGTGGAACCTTCAGGAATGTTCCTCTTTCAATAATTTGCTATATTTTGCAAAAATCCGATCAAACTCAGCCTTTCTGACGGTCTGATATGAGTCAGTCATTTATTTATTTTTACTTTTTTCGTATCAATAATGTAAAAACGAATCAAATTTAAAAGTTCTATCTGCGATCAACAATGAATCGGTTGTGCAGGATATTAATCAGTTTCCGCAAGATTTTTAATAAGTTTGGCAGGATCGCCAGCATTCAATGATGAGGCAGCTGGCAGGGCTGAGTACGTTGCCGAACTATTCCACCTGTGAGTCATCGAGAAGTAACCAATCAAAATATGCGGCGGAAGCAGCGAGCATAATTGAAATAATCTGCTTGCAAACGGCAGCGCTAAATATTAATAAAATTTGCCTGGTCAGCATTGCCCTCAAAAGCATATCTAGGTCGCTGTGCTCATATTGTTTTGGTTGTGCATTTGTAAGTTGCCGCTTCTATTGCATTTGGTGTGTGTGATCACTACACTAGCACTACCTTATAAGAATAAAGCTGATTTCTTAATATCTAAACTTATTTGCTTCAATTGCCGTGTGAGTGGCCATCACTCACGTGAATGCAAATCGACTTACAAATGCAATGTTTCTAAAAGGGCTCATCATACTGTTTAACATACAGTTCATGATAATACATCCCAGGGTAGCGGTCGAGTAAGCTCTGCTAATGCTTGTACTGAGAGCTCAACGTTATCTCTCACAGCCTCTGCCAACAACGCGGCTATGTTTCGCAACGTTCTGCTGTACACCATACGACTTCTCGTCAAATCACCAACGGCAGGGATTGAGCTCAGAGCACTCCTTGACCAGGGTTCGCAAGCAACCCTTATTTCCGAGAACGCGTCTCAAATATTTAACTTAGCTAGGCTAAAACCTACTGTGAAATTACCGGCATAAGTAACAGCCATAACTTCTACCGCAGTGCAGTTTCAATCGATCTTTGGTCAGTACAAAATGAGTATATACTAAGGTGTTACTCGCCCGTTATGCAGCGCTTATAATCTTTTAAGCCAAAGGCAACAAGCGTTTTAAGAAATCTTGGAAATTTACAAATTGATACATTTGCCGTTCCCGCTTTCTACAAGGATGACAAAATTGACCTCATTCTTGGAGCAGAAGGTTTCAGTCAAATTGTAGTCCCAGGCAAATCATTTTTACATGAAAATTTATTCTTTCAAAGGACTGTTTTTGGCTGGGCTATCTCTGGACCAACCCCGAATTTAGGTCACAGAGTTACAGTAAATAATATAAATTTGGAAAGCCTGTTACTGTCCTTTTGGGAGCAGGGAGAGCTGCCTAAGAAAACGGATCTGACCGCGGAACACGAAACATGCGAATTATTATTTTTTTTGACCACAACACAACGTAGTGAGTCTGGACGGTAAATAGTGGATCTACCATTTAAGTCAATGCTGAATTCTGACACTACGCCAACAATAAAAAATAACCATTTCAATGCCTTGAAACGTCTTAAGCAATTAGAACAAGCATTTATTAGCAGGTACGGAGAATAATCATAATTTTTTAAATTTTAACAAAAAAAAATAAAAAGTTGTAATCGTCATAAAACAGTTTTAACTATTCTCACGTATTTGTGTTCGTACGCCCTACTGTAATTTGCAATGATTTATATTTTTCGAGTTTAATCAATAAAGATTAAAAATAATAATTAATATTTGAGTTTTAATTTTTCGCTCAAAGGTAATTATTATTACTTGATTTTTATTTTTTCGATCAAGAATAATGATTATTCTACGATTTTTATTTTTTTCGCTCAAAGATAATTATTGAGTTTTATATTTTCACTTAAGAAAAATTATCATTCAAAAAAAAAAGCACAAGATATACCGGCGCGATTTCTCTCGTATCCTTTTTAGAGGTAGCGACACCCTAATAAAAGGAATATGTTTCAGGTCCGAATGTCAGTAAGTTGCGTCTGTATGGCCTTTTCAATTTTATAAATAATCATTATTTTTAAGTGGAAAAATAACACTCAATAACATTTATTATCTCTGAGCGAAAAAATAAAAATCATCAAATAATCATTATTTGTGATCGAAAAAATAAAAATCATTTCCCTTGAGGGAAACACTAAAAATCAATAATAATTATTATTTTTGAGCGAAAAATATAAAAATCATAAAATAATAATTAAATGCTGATTTAAATTATTTTGCTCATAATGATTACCGTCCCTGTTTGTTAGACGCCCTTTGTACCGCTAGCAATACACTGCATTCATGCAAGAATATGAAAGTTTGCAGCACATGGCTAGAGTAGGCGTATACATAGCAGATATTTCGCCCAATTCTTATTTTCTGCCCCACCATGGAGTTGTGCGTGAGAGTAGCTCTACCACTTAAATTACGAGTTGTTTTTGACGGCAAGTAGTAAGTCAAAAGTCGGCCGCTGTGGTGTAGTGGTAAGCAGTGCGCGCTTTCACTCATCATGGGTTCAAGCCCTGGTCAAAGCAACATCGCAAAAAATATAGAAAAAGGTTTTTTCTTAACAGCGGTCGTCCCTCGGCAGGCAATGGCAAACCTCCGAGTGTATTTCTGCCATGAAAAACAGCTTCTCATAAAAATACAATCGCCGTTTGGAGTCGGCGTAAAACTGTACGTCCCTCCGCTTTGTGTGACAACATCGAGGCGCACGCCACAAGTCGGAGCAGAAGCTCGGCCAAACACTAACATATGTGTAAGCGCCAATCTATTATTATTATTATTAGTAAGTCAAAAGATAAGACATCACTAAATGAAGAATTATTCTTAGGGCTTGTTCTTCAAAATAATTTGTTTCGAATTTTGTTACGTTGGCGAAAGCATCGGTATGCCTTTACCGCAGACATTGAAAAGATGTTTCGCCAAATTGAGGTCAATCCCGCTCAGCGGATATACCAGCAAATTTTATGGCGCTATAACAAAAGTGACTTATGGTACGACTCCGGCTCCTTATCTCTCAATTCAAGTTTTGCGTCAACTTTCTGAAGATTATAGGAACGAGTATGAACTAGCGTCAGCTGTGTTAGACGCAGACACGTACGTCGATGATGTTATGTCAGGAAATTTTAGCCGGAACAGTCTCATTGCAAAAAGATTTATGTGCTGCTCTTCTTAATAAAGGTCAGTTCGTACTTAAAAATTGGATAAGTTTAAGAATAGTTCCGCCACTTTTGATCTTAATCGAGATAATGTAGTTAAAGCGCTCGGTGTTCAGTGGAACACCACTTTCGATTAGTTCGCTTTTAAAACTAGCTTCAAGTCTGACTCCAAGCCAACAAAACACTCGAGCGGACAGTGCACGTCCCTTCGACCATTTAGGAGGGCTCACCCCTGCGACTATAGTTGCCAAATTACTTTTTCAAAAATTATGGCTTGGTGGTGTGGACTGGCAGGAAGAAGTCCCCACTGATATTGAATCAGTATGGTACGAATACAAATCAACTTTAACTGCGTTTCATGACATACAAATCCCTAGATGGATAGGTTATTCGCCCAGCTGTACCTTTGATTTGCATTGCTTTTGCGACGCTTCACAAGTCGCTTATGCCGCAGTAGTATACGCACGCATTTTCGTAGTCTCTTTTCTTCAAGCCAAGTCAAAGGTAGCACCCATCAAAACTGTATCCATACCCAGATTGGAGCTATTTATGTGCAGCTGCTCTTTTAGTCCAACTCACAGCCAATGTGATAGAGTCTTTTACTCAAAATTCTCCAAATTGTATTCAGTCAGCAACGTACTGTAGTGACAGCACAACAGTGGTGAGTTGGATTAGGCAGTCTCCATCATATTGGAGTGTCTACGTAGCAAATCGCGTAGGCGAAATTCAGCGCCATTCAAATATTGTCCAATGGCGATATGTTCCATCGCACATTAGGTCAAATGATTACTTTTTCTGTGCGAAATTAATAGCAGCTAAAATATTGCTCAAAAACATTGTCCAATTAGCTTGGTTTTGACACAAGTTATTTTCTTGCCATACTCCAACCCCACCCCCGCACCCCCTCCCCCTCTTAAAATTAGCTACACAACAAAATAAGTATGGTCACATGTACATAAGTGGTTTCTTCTAGCGATTAATTATGGCATTATCGAAATTCCTAAATTAAAAAAAGAAAAATATTTACTACATGCCTCGCAGATATGTCTTGAGGAGAGGTTCCTAAAGCAGGTACTCTCCATAAAGCACTTAATTTTCACTTGAGGTTTCAGTATTCCCAAATTCCCCCAATTCCGTAAATTCTCTCAAGGATTTGCCCTTTTTGCGAAGGCTGCTCATCAATGGTCTTTGCGAATCGACGCAAGTGTATTTGCAACATAGCCACGGCTACGCTACAGTAGATGAAATGTAATCCAAATTGAGTCTGCTATTTTTTTTTGCTATCACATACTTCCATCTTCACTATTTATCATCATTAAAATTGATTATTTATCACCAAAAAATTTAGGAGATATTTTTGGAGATAGCTGAAAATTCGGGAAAATTTTAGCTTTCCTATTTTACCATTTTAGCGATAGCGAAAGTTAGAATTCGGCTGATGGTCGACACAGTCACTTTTTTATTTCGAAAAGAACTTCATCAGCAAGAAACGCTATGTTTACAGATCTAAATATTTTAGCATCCTTTCCAAATTGTTTTCCATAATTTTCATCTTTCTTAGATTGCAAAAAATACGCGTATTTTCTTCTAAGAGTTTCATGGAACATTCGTAAATATCAGCAGTACCAAATTTTTTTCAAAATAGTTGACAACCGAAAAAGGCTTTTTTTCGAACATCCAATCAGCCAAACTTCAAACAACTTGCCTTTTGGGATAGCATGATAGCTCAGAAAAAAACTTTTTCTTGAAAACGGCTAAAAACGGCGGGCTAAGTAAAATAAAATCAACTCATTACATCTTAATTTATCCATTTCCGTTTCCATTTCGTTTGCCGAAAGTTAACAAAATTGTAAAAGCTTACATAAAATCGTAAATGGAAATAAATCAGTTATGCAAATAAGTCAGTTTTTTGCAAACAAATGATAAAAAGTCACTTTTTTTAAATTGGGGCATAGGTTCTCACTTATAGTTTTGTTTTATTTTTAAAATTTTTCTTTAATTATTCGAACTTAAAAAAAAAAATGCTCTTGAAACTTACAAAATAAACTGGTTGCGCAAACAACGTATCAATAACGTTCTGAAAGTGTAACTTTGGTTTATTGCTGTCTAACGGTGTTTTTTATTTTACAAAAACTAAGTGAAGTTTCTGTTATTTTGGAGTATTCCCTACCGAATGGCAACAAAAAATAATGTAAAACTGCCTTTATGAAATTGGACTTTCGCTCAGCCAAATGAATCATTTGACCTAATGTGCATCGGCTGAAACCCCGGCCGATTGCGCATCGAGAGGCTTGCTTCCAGAAGAACTAAAAGCTAAAGAAATCTGTTGGCGAGGTCCTAAGTTTCTTACCCAATCCGAAAATCAATGGCCAAAACTTCCTAGCAACCTTCAATCAACCTTAGAAGAGCGAAAAATTAAAGTGGTTAGCCACATGACAGGCGCTCAATATCCTGAATTTTTGGTTAGATTCTCCACGCTGAAAAAGTTATTGCGTGTTATCTCTTTTTGTTTTCGATTCTTTAAGAATTGTAGGCGTAGCATAGGGCCATCTTGGAATTTTGACTGCCAGAGAAATTCTCGAAACCAAAATTTGTCTCATAAAATTGACTCAGCAAATTGACTTCACCCACATCATTTCTGAATTGCGCAGTCAAAAAGAAACGAAAGAAAAACCTTTACTTAAATTATCACCTTTCATTGATGAGAAGGGTATCCTCCGCTCTAATTTACCCCCTGACATGAAATTTCCGGCGGTTCTAACCAAATCGAATCCTTTATCTAAGCTTATAATCTTAGACGCACATGAGCGTACTTTACATGGTGAAATCACTTTAGCTATGTCTTATGTCGGTCGCGAAATTTGGATTTTGGGCTTGTTCGAGTTGCAATCACAACCGCAGTGTTGCGCGAATAATTAAAGTATCACGGTCTGTGTGAATTTCCAGCAATGTGTTTTCAGTTGGACAGTTGCAACAATGTTGCCATTTTTCATCAGTACGGCAGAAATGCCGCTTTTATTACGTGCCTCGAACAGGCCCTTTGTCTGGAGTCGGTCAAGCTAAAACTATTATAAGCAGGTGTATAACTTGTTTCCGTTATGCTGCCAAAGCATCTCAACAAGAGATGGGTGATCTCCCCTCTGTTCGCCTAAATTTAACTAGGCCTTTCAAACATAGTGGTGTTGATTACGCTGGAGCTATACTCATAAACAATTCAACATAAAGAAGCGCTGCTATCACAAAAGGCTATGTCTGTCTCTTTGTATGCATGAGCACCAAAGCCATACACCTAGAAGCAGTGTTGGATTTAACAACAAGCTCTTTCTTAGCAGCCTTTCGCCGCTTTGTTGTCAGACGAGGGGCGTGTACTGATTTGTATTCCGACTGCGGCACAAATTTTGTAGGTGCATCAAAGGAATTAAAAGTCTTGCTATACCGAAGTCAACTTTCAATGCCAAAAAATTTACGTGAAAGTTTTTCAAGTTCTGGAACTGATTGGCACTTTATCCCACCTGCTTCCCCAAATTTTGGTGGTCTGTGGGAAGCAGGATTTAAGCTCATGAAGCACCATCTAAAACGCGATGTGCATGACCGAACTTTAAGTTTCGAAGAATTAACCACTTTGCTTTCACAGATTGAAGGATGCCTAAACTCTAGGCCACTTTGCCCTTTATCATTTGATCCACGAGATGTCAGCGGATTGACCCCCGGAGATTTCTTGATATGCGAACCCATCAGCTGCGTGCAAGAAGAAACCCTTCTGGAGGTTAACATCAATCGAATATGCCGATGGAAAGCAATTGAAAAAATCAAGCAGCATTTTTGGAAACACTGGTACAACGAGTACCTCAATCGTTTGCAAGCTCGTCCTAAGTGCCTTCATCCCCAAGTCGATGCAAAAATTAACGACCTAGTTCTTGTAGCAGACGTGCTTTGGGCGTATTTAGGAAGTGAATCCCAGAAAGAATGGGCGAGTGCGCGTAGTGTCAGTTTACTAAACACAAATTTATAAAAAGACCTATTTCAAAAATTTGTTTTTTACCCCTAGATGAAACAATGGATAGTTCTGAACACCATGATCCTCAGCTTATTGGACTAAGGGGCGAGGTGATGGAACCCGAGGCTGAAGACGCTGTGAGTCGGAGCATATCGGAGTAAAAAACTCGACTAGAACACTCCCAACTATAGGACGTCCTTCCTCTTGTGTCTACCCAGATTAAGAATAGTTGTTCTTGGTGGGGAGAATGTTCCCGTATTATATGTAACCAAAATATTGGAATTAAATAAACTTAAATTTTAACTTTAATATTTTATTGCACATGCAAACTATGAATTATCATTATATTGACAAGCATATTCATAAAACAGCAAAACATCGCAAAGAGCGAACTAAAACTAATGTTCTCATCATTTCCTTCTTACGCTGTCCTTCTTAGCGACACTTTATGCATTTGCTATATCGCTTAAGTTTGACTCTTTCACTTGGATTACGACGGCGAACAAATAAACACGTTTACTCTAACTGGAGTAATTTTCTTAATATTTTGAGTCTTTTTCATTTACCTGCGGTAATTAGGGTATTCATATCGCAACATTTAAATTATACATAGCTATTTTCTAAAAGTAACTTGTAGCCACAACACACATTTTCAAACTTTATACAGAATTTATAAAAAAATTTTATTAATTTTTTGGGTATGCAGATAACAGGCGTATAAAACTTTAGTAAAAGAAATGCAAATTTGGAGCGGCTAAAAATCGTAATTATTTTTTTTTTTTTGCTGACGGATTTGGCGGTTTTTTCATATAAATAGCGAAATTTAGGAAAGCTGGTGGTGACTGTTTTATTTTTTTTTGCAAACGGCCTTCCGCATATTCTTTCACAAGTACCTAATTCCTGTTTATAGGAAAACAGTGCAAAACGCCGTCAACAAAAAAAAACAAATAATATTAAAAATCAACGCGATCTTTTAGCCGCTCAAAACTTGCACTTATTTTACTAAGATTTTATTAGCCTGTTAACTGCATACCCAAACAAATTATAAAAATTCTGGTTAAAAAGCTCGAAGTTTGAATAAAAATTTGTGGAAGTTTTCTAAATTCTTTATTAGGTTTGAAAGTGAACCATATTTTTATAAAATAAAAAATATCAAAAAAAAAATTTATTGTAAATATTGAAAAGGAAACGCCATTCATCCACTTTTGACCACCACTGTATGTATATACATATATACTTATATTCATATAATCAAGATTTCACGTAAAGATTCGGGAGAACGAAATAAATTTCAGGAAATCTTAGAATAAATATATACAATCATATCTCATTCTAATTTATATTGTTTCCTGGTTAATTTTTTTTTCATTTTATATCATTTAATTAGCTGCTTAGGCGAATCTTGAAAATAGGAAAAATTTTAAACTTTTTCGTTCTGGAGAAGAAGAGTAAATTTGTGTTTTGTGTGTGGATTTGTTATGGTACACATACTGTGGGAGCAGCAGTGCATGCAGTCGGCATGACACAATGGGGTGCACTATGGCTAGTCATGTCGGCTGCCGGGATTCTTTCATTCACTACTGTTCCCCGCGCCGTAGCAGAGAAACAGTCATGCCTGTCAAACGTCTTCACGAACGGACAAAAAAACTAAAAAAAAAGCCAGATACCAAAAAAAACTGGGAAAAGCGTTACATTAAATGCTTTAAATAAACTGAAAATCAACAAAAAATGAAAAAAGTTCAATAAAAAAAATAAGCCATTATAAAAGTTCCTGCTTGCCGTCCTAACTAAATGAAAGGGTCAACATTCCCATTTTATAACTACAATTTATTCTAAATTCATTTTCTTACATCTATTTCTTAAAGCTAATCATCCTAATACTAAGTCCTAACATCTAACAAAAAAAAGGTAAGTATGCTTAATAACAGGGGGTCTTCTTAAATCTAGAGTAAGTATATTGTGAACGTAGAACTAGGGTAGGGTAGTAGTGAGGTAAATTTAATTCAGGTATATTAGTAAAGTCCGGCGGGTATGTATATATCACAAATTTTGCTTTTGACACAAACTCCAACAATATATCTGTGTTCGTATGGAATAGTAGCTTATGTCGAATGGCTGGCTTTAGTATACTGCGGCATTCGCAGCATACGATTGCGTAGGACTCACTGGCGCTGAGCTGTTGAAGAACTTTTGGCAAATAAATGTGCCAGAAATAGTTCCGATACTAGCAAATCAATATACTTATTAAGTCCCACCGAAAAATTCCTTGTCGTTTAAAAAATAAACGTAATGCCGCATTATACTAAAGCCAGCTTCCCGACACAAGCTACTATTCCATACCAACACAGATATATTATTTGAGTTTGTGTCAAAAGCGAAATTTTTCATTTTTGCTCAATCAACTGCCCAAGAAAATCAATTTACTAAATATACAGCCCAACCGAACGGAGCGCAGTTAAATTTGTGCAGCTAATTGAAGCGTCTATTACGGTCTTAAGTGAGAAGCAACCCTGCACTAGATTTCATTAAAAGTCGATTAAACGAAGTGATCGATATTGATGCTTCACTAATTTTGTTCGTTTACATTGCTTAAAATGTGTAAATTACTCTAAAATATACGTGTCAGTTGCTTCATATGCCAAAAGTGCATTTTTAATTAATAAATTGGGAACAAACTAAGCAACACGGTCAAGGACATTGGAGAGAGATTGCAGCCTACCAAAGAGAAGTTTGGACGCATTGATTTAGCTGTTAACTGTGCTGGCACAGCAACTGCAGTAAAAACGAATAACTTTAAAAAGGATGCCACTCAGTTTTAATTTCTCCACCCTTGTCATCATGGTCAATACTCTTGGCTAAAACTATGTTCACATATCAATATTATCTCAATCAAAGCTCGTTTTTAATCACCCCGTTTACTCAGGCAAATCTCAGATTATTAGCTGTCAAATTTGTTGTGCTTGTGATAGAACGATACGAGAACCGAGTACAGAATATCGATACTTTTCATGAGTACTGAGTAGTATAGAGGACTCGATACTTTTTGACAAGTACTGAGTAAATATCGCGAACACCGAAAAACATCGACGTTTTAAAAACTTGTTTAGGTAAATATTTTTTTTCAATTACATTGAAAAATGTTTAAAAATTACCCCATGGGCATAACGTTCATTTACTTCAATACTGTTATAACTCAAAAAACCGAAAAATTAATATATGCTTTGTTCTGGTGATCTACTGGTAATCGCTATGAAATTTTTATACAACATAGAAGAACTTCTTAAATAATTGGAACGCAAAGTGTATGCTACCATACGTTAAAAAAATACACCACAAATAAGCGCGTATAATTAGGGGTATAAGTGTACAATACGTACATTTCTCTTATTAAAAATAATAATATTAGGATCGATAGGGGTCTTACTCCTGATCATAACGGTATAATTTTTTTCGGGGGGAAATAATATTTACTGGTATTATAGTTCAAAGTACACAAATGTAGAAAACGTACATCGATAATTTGACAAATAATGAATATTTTTAATAAAAAATCGCGCGTTTTTTTATTAAAAATTTTCGCCTGCGCTGCTTTTCCCATAAAAATCAATACTTCCATAAATAATAAAATTTTTTAATAAAAATCGCGCGATTTTTTATTAAAAATTTTCTCCTGCGCCGCTTTTTCCATAAAAATCAATACTTCGATAAATAATGAAAATTTTTAATAAAAAATCGCGCTGATCGCTATAGGGATCTGAAGAGGGAAGCGAGACGTATTTGCTGCAATAAGAACAGAGAGGCCGAAATACGTGTGTGCGAAGAGCTTGAAATGCTAGCCGACAGGAAGAATGCCCGAAAATTTTACCAGAGAGTTAGGCGACTTACGGAAGGTTTCAAGACCAGGGCGTACTCCTGTAAGAACAACAATGGCGACCTAGTAACCGATGTCCAGAGCGTACTTAAGTTATGGAGGGAACACAACAAATTTGCAAAAAAAAGCTACAATTAATGCCGTTATATCATTTTCAATATCTCAATTCTATCGACTAGGTGTATGGTGTCAAGTTAGCACTACATACCATTATTTCCTAAAAAACGTAAGCTACAAATTTTTTCTTTCCACAACAAATTTACAATAAAAAAGCTACAATCAATGCCGTTATAACATTTTCAATATCTCAATTCTATCGACTAGGTGTATGGTGTCAAGTTAGTACTACATACCATATTTTTATAAAAACAGAGCTACAAATTTTTTCTTTCCACAACANAAAAGGGTCAACTCAATTTTTTCCAGAAAAACGAAAGCTAAAATTTTTTTCTTTTCACAACAAGTTTTAAAGTCAAAAGCTACAATTAATGTCAAAGAAAAAAAACTGGATATCTTAATTCTATCGACTAGGTGTATGGTGTCAAGTTAGCACTACATACCATTTTTCCCTAAAAAACGTAAGCTACAAATTTTTTCTTGCCACAACAAATTTGCAATAAAAAAGCTACAATCAATGCCGTTATAACATTTTCAATATCTCAATTCTATCGACTAGGTGTAGGTCAAGTTAGTACTACATACCATATTTTTATAAAAACTGAGAGCTACAAATTTTTTCTTTCCACAACAAATTTACAACAAAAACACTATAATCAATTCCATAGTTAACTTTTCCAATTTCGAAAAGTGTAGTGCTAACTTGACAGACATATTTTTACCTTAATGATAAACAGATAATTTTTCAATTCTCTCGGCACACGCACAACGCAGTTAGTTGAACTGCTTTATTTTTAATATAGAGGTCAGGGGCCAAGCAAAGATTACCAAAAACTCATTAAATAGAACGAAGCAAGCAAACAAACTATCAGTATTTTCCCCAAATACAAATCAGAAATACAATTTTTTCAAACCCCCTTCGATTGATCATATTTTAATAATTAATTTAACATGCACAATAATTTGAATTAAACTTATTAAACAGGTGGCAACCCTCTCCCAACACCTTAAAATTAATCTTAGCGTTCAAACTAAAGATTTCTTAAGACTCCTTCGTTTGACTTCCATATTTTGATATTAGGTATAACTTGCGAATAAGTAAACTAAATTCGACATTTCAAACAGTTGGCAACCCTCTTCAAAATATTTACAAACTACTACTTTTTGAAACCCCTTTCATGTGTCAACCATATCTTGATACATATTTCTCTTACCTAATATGATTTTTTTAACAGGTGGCAACCCTCCTATAGTTAAGCTAAGAAACAAAGCTTTTCAAAATCATTTTGATTGATACCCAGTTTGTAATAATTGATTTTTTTTAATAAATTTAATTTAGTTTTTGAGCTCCTTGATAAACAAAAAATTTTCAGGTAAAAGTGTCACCATTTTTGAATTATTTAAATTTTTTGCAATTAAAAAAAAATCGAGCCTTTTCATGTATTTTCTTTAACTGCATCTACAAACCATGCTATACTTAGTAAATTTTTTATGTAAAATACTTCCATATAGTTGCCTCTCCATACTCGAAGGCAATGTAGTTAAAATATATTAAGGAACCATCATAAAATTAGGACTATTTTGGGATTTTTAACTTTTTGATATTTTCTTCCCCAACTTTGACTATCTCTGGTGAAAAAAAATGTACTGAGCTATAACTTTACATTACATAAAAAAATTGCTCATTTACTAAAGATTTCAGAAAGGTGACACTCTTACTGTTTCGAATAGAACAAAAAGTTATAGCCGCTTTTGTGAGCAAAGGACTGAGACACGCTAGAATGTATTTAATAGATTTAAATTTAAGTTGCTCTTGTTACCGACCAATGACATGCTAAATAGTACAAAGGTACATTATTACCTGCTCCTGA